>NC_056731.1:1640590097-1640706301 GCF_019279795.1 Protopterus annectens | reverse complement strand
TAGGAAATCTTTAACAGTTTGCATAGATTTAGCTTTTTCCTCCATCCTTTTGAGGACTTCTTCTGCTTTGTTTTCAAAAAGGAGGTCTTGGTTTAAGGGAGTATCCAGTAATTTAGCTTTAACATGATCTGGCTAGTTTTGTTCCTTAAGCCAAGCATGCCTTCTAAGTACAGACCCAGTGACAGCAGCCCTGCAAGATGCTTCTAAAGCATCAAAACCACATTGCAAAGTATGTTTACCAACTTGTTCTGCAGAATGCATTAAATCCTGCAATTCTTTGTGTTTAGCACAGTCAGGAATCAGCATAATTTTCTGTTTAAGTAGTCCCTTTGTATGCGTTGATACTTTAACATATGAAACTGGCAATTTAAAGCCCTAATGGCCAAAGTAGCAGAAGTGTATACCTTCTTACCCCATCTGTCTAGGGCTGTAGAATCTCTATAAGAAGGGGTACGATTTTTGGCAGTAGTAGCTTTAATGCCTTTGGGTCCTTGGGAAATGGTCTCTGGATCCGCAGAAGGATTCCTGAAGAGGAACTTGTGAGTTTCAGGTACTCTGTAGTACCTGTCAGACTTTCTGGGAGCTGGAGGTAAAGTGTCTGGGGTAAGGCTAGATTCCAGGAAAGTATCATCTACAATGTCCAGAACAGGAGGGATAGCTAAAGGCCTGTGTTGGGGCAGGAGTAAGAGTTCCCTAAGTCTCTTTTTGGACTCACAGTAATCCTGGCTTTCCCAGCGAAAATGCTCCCTAAGAGTATGCGAGGTTTCACCGAAAGAAAAATCTTCTGGAGGGGAAGCAGAGGGAATGGAATCCTCTGCATCAGAATCCTCATAAGTAGATAAGGGCAAATCCTGGTAATCAGAAGGAGCAGAAATATCAGATTCCTGATCAAAAAAATCAGTAAGGAATTCAGTTCTAGGTCTCTTAGAGGGGGAAGGCTGGCTTCCCCTAATTAAGGTAATAAGATCTTCAGCCATTCTAAACATTTGTTTTTGAAGCATATGGGCCTGAGCTTGTGGTTTGGTCGTAGGTTTTCTGGGCGTAGTGCGAGTTTTAGGCCTGAGGGATTCGTAACTTCTGGATTGAAACGATGACGTTGGTTTAAAATGCAAGTCTGTAGGCCTGAATACACCCTCAGAAGCCGGTGCCTGCACAGCGGCTTTGGACCCATCCATGGTAGAGACATCCGCAGGTTCCATAGTCGAAGAAGCATCTTGCAGCATACTGGACTATGAATGGGTCTCAGTAGAGGCCTGTGAATCTGAAGTAGCGGGTATCAGGGGCTGCAAAACCACCTCACTGAGTACCGGCGGACTGGCAACTAGCTTAACGGAAGCATCGTCGGCAGTTTTGGACCTATGTGGTCTGTCTCTGTCTTTATCCTTACTTTTTTTGGAAGATCGGTAGTAGGATGGCTTAACGAAGCCATTTTGGAGTACTGAGAGAGTACGAAAGCAATTGGCTGCAAAAATAGCCTGATGATGTATAGTTCGGGGTTTGAACAAGGCACAAAACCGACAGCGAGGAAAGTCGTGGTCTGGGCCTAAACAGGGGATGCAGTACGAATGAAAATCTCTATGAGGTATTTGCTTTCCACAGGTAAGACAATTGTTAACTTTTACTGACATCGGTTGGAGCAAGAAAAAGGATCCCCAATGGGGTACTTATCTTTTTTTTGAAGACTTCAGATCTGAAACTCGAAAACGAAAATTTCAGGAATCGGCCGACTGGCACTTGCAAACTGCTTCTGCTTCGGTTACCGCACGGCAAGAAAGACTGATGTAATGGCATCTGCTGCATGTTTTATACCCCTGACGACCTGACATCATGGAAGAAGAGACAGCAACTGATGCAGAAATCCGAAGACTCTGGTATTCACGCCAGCTGAGGGCTACCTGCAGGCAGATAACCCAAATGTGATGACTGCAACAGTGAAACAAGAAGAACATTTGTATGTCCACAGTTTTAATCATCCCACTGCAAAGACAGAACAAAGGAATTCTAAAGTCTCTCTGCTGTTAGAATATATACCATGGGGATATGAGTCATTCAGTCAGGCTTTCAGATAGTCATCCATGCTTATTGTTTCAGTCACACCTGGACTCCTATTAGCTAACACATGCAGACTGGCTCTGAAAGAGCTATGCTGAAGGACTGCTGCACTACTGATATACAGCCTAAGGAACCAAAGACTGCAATGCTGCACCTTGCTAATCCACAGTGGTATAAATATATATATATATATTATTTTATTTTTTTCATAATCTTGAAATGCTGAAATCTCGAATTTCAGCATTTCGGGAGTATAAAGCCGAATTTCAAAATGTGGAAAGTGCATAATCGCGAATTCAAATATCTTGAATTCACGGTTATGGCTTTACATTATGTGACGTGCGGTGTTTGCGTGGAATGTAGTTTGATGTGGTGTATGGATTTGCGTGGAATGTAAGGTAAGTAACTGTTTTTTAAGGGTTTTGGGCGGGAGTTTGAGTGTGTGTTAGATTGTTTTTAAGTTGTATGTGTGGGTTAGGGTAGGTAGGTTAACGTATGAGTGTGTAATTGTTGGATGTGTTGGTGTTTGTGTGTGTGTGTGTGTGTGTGTGTGTGTGTGTGTGTGTGTGTGTGTGTGTGTGTGTGTGTGTGTGTGTGTGTGTGTGTGTGTGTGTCTGTGTGTGTGTGTGTGTGTGTGAGGGACTGTGGAATATGTGGGTATGAGTGTTCTGTCTGTTACTGTCTGTGCAATCTCGGAGTTAGTATATATAAGTAGTGGGGGTGGGGGTGCAGGGGGGCTTGCCCCCCTGCTTTTGTGTAGTGTAGGTATTTGCATGTTTGTTTTTTTGTGTTTATTTGTTTTGTGCTTATTTGTTTTGTGCTGTGGATGTTGTGGTTTGTGTGTAGTGTGGTGTATTCTGTGTGTTCTGGTTTATGGTTTTGGGTTTGTGAAGTTTCTGTTTTGCATGGTTTCGGCTTTATGGTCTCGAAATGCTGAAATTCAAGATTTCAGAATTTCGAGATTATGACGTGGAACTATATATATATATATATATATATATATATATATATATATATATATATATATATGGTCTACTTTGTTTCATTGAAAACTGATTTCACTGAAATTGAATGCACACTGACCAAATCGCTGAATGCTCAACTTACTGAAAACTCATTTCACTGAAGTGAAGTACTGGCACTGTGTAGAGTACTGTAAGGCAAGTGAAAGGTATATGACCTTTTCCCCACTGTAGAGCGATCCTGAAGTTGGTATATATAGTTGGGGGTGTGTGGGGGCACAGCCCCCCACACTGGGAGGTGTGTAGGGTATAGCCCCACACCTAGTCTGGTTTTATATTATATTTCACCAATAGTGTCAAAACAATGCATTTTAAACCATAGACATGCAGATTTACAACACCAATGACTAATTCTTTCCAGAAGACAATCTATACTCAAACCCCAACGTGGGGGGCTGTGCTCCCCACCCCCTGTCTAACTATATAGTGTCTATATTACATAATGGAACTTTTAAAAGTTCGAATGTCATGTGGTCGACACCATATGATCGAACTTTTAAAAGTTTGAAAATGTAATAAAAAAAAATAAACCAAAGCAAAAAACCTGCCTGAATGGTTTAAGCAGGGGGCCAAGTCCCCCTGCACCCCCCCATGTGGGTATCTGTGCAACCCACACCCCCCACTCTTTAAATATACCAACTCCGAGATCGCACAACAGTGCAGAAAAGGAAAATCTTCCCATTCCGCACTTTACGGAGATCTTCATTAAAATGTTTGAATTTTTAAAAGTTCGATCATATGGTGTCAACCATATGACATTCGAACTTTTAAGAGTTCAACAACATAATATAGACCCACTATATATACTAACTCCGGGACTGCACTACAGTGAGGAAAAGGGCATATACCTTTTACTTGCCTTACAGAAGTCTACAAAGTGCCAGTACTTCACTTCAGTGAAATTAGTTTTCAGTGATTTGAGCTTTCAGCAATTTGGTCAGAGTGAATTGAAATTCAGTGAAATGAGCTTTCAATGAAACAAAGTAGACCCTATATATATATATATATATATATATATATATATATATATATATATATATATATATATATATATATATATATATATATGTATTGGAGTGAAGGAGGGCATAATATGCCATAGAGGAGTCCCATTATCTGTCACCCCTTTTTCCCATTTTTGCCCATGTAGGTCAGGTTATCACTTCACCAGTGACAATCATTTAGAGCCAAGATTTACACCACCAGGTGGCTAGCTGTGCCACAGTGCTTCTTCTGCACTATACACTCACATACACACTCACATGTATGGCCAATTTAGAGTGTCCAATCCACCTACTGCATGTTTTTGGAATGTGGGAGGAAACCCATACGAACACAGAGAGAACATGCAGAATCCACACAAAAGGCATCCCAGCCAAGAATCAAACTGGGGGACTTCTTGCTGTGAAGTGACAATGCTATCCGCTGTATCACTCTGCTCCATTTAGAGGTGTCCCATCATATCCACCTGTAACTGAACTGGATTTTTGCTCACAGCGAAGCCAGCATGAATGTATAAGGGACTATTTTCAAGTTTTTGAATTCCTAGAGAGGGTGACAATGCAGAACACAGGAGCATTTTCTATTGATCATCAAGGACCAAGAGAGACCATTAAGCTAAGAGAATCTGCTATCAAAGTGACTAATGGGCACAACGTTTTGAGTAACCATTATTATGTTGCATACTTTAGCACACTAATATGAATTAATGCAAGTGAGTTTCTGATTTTTCTGCTGTAAAGCAATCTCATATTTTTTTATCAGTGTTAACTATTAAATTATTGATTTAATTTTTATACAAACTTCGACCTTCTGCATGTTAGCTATTTAAATTTTTAGCTTGATTGTGACTGAGAACAATAGGTTTGGATAGGGGATGTTTAAGTGTTAAGCCACCTTATTTTCACCTACAGATAAATTCATAGCTGATACTAAAAAAATACTCCCAGGGATTCAATAAACTCTGTGTAGGCTCTGTGTGAAGCCTACATGGAGTTTACATGTTTGTGAGGTGGTGCGCAACATGCAGCAGCATACAATGCATATTAATACCATTTGGCACATCTAAGCTAGGTTTTGTGGCTGGCGACATTATTGCTGGCCAGGAAACCATGTAAATGAATGCAGATATCAATTCTGTTTCAAGCAGAACACCTATGGCTTGTGGATTTGCACAAAATTTCACAATGTCCTTTCACAATGTCCCACTCCACAAAGGCGGTGCTTCTACGGACCCTGGAAATTACCGCCCCATAAGCTTGACGAGCCTTGTCTGCAAAGCTATGGAGAGGATCATAATGGAACTCATAAATAAAGACATTGGGGACCTACAGACACTGGATCCTACCCAATTTGGCTTTGTCAAGGGCAGATCCTGCCTCTTGAACTTGGTCGACTTTTTCGAAACAGTCACTAGGGCCATTGATGAGGGTAAGGCAGTTCACACAGCCTACCTTGACCTAGCAAAAGCATTCGACACAATACCCCACTCGGGCATCATAGAAAAGCTCACCAGCTTAGATGTAAACCCATATGTCACAAGATGGGTTGCAAACTGGCTCAAGGACAGAACACACAGGGTTAGAGTTGCTGGTGCCATGTCAGACTCTAAGCGGTCACGGCGGTGTCCCACAGGGCTCAGTCCTGGGCCCCTCTTGTTCGGCATTTATTTTCTGAAGTGCAGGCAAACATAGGGGATTGTGGCTGACAAAATTTGCAGATGACTGCAAACTGGGCACCATAATTGACACTCCATCAGACACAGACATCCTCCAGAAAGGTCTCATAGAAATGGATAACTGGTGCCAGAGCCATGGCCTTAAGCTAAATGCCAAAAATGTATAGTCATACCCTTTGGGAAAAACAAGGTAACCCCTAATTACCACATAGGTGGTAATCCATTAAACACGGAAGAAGTTATCAGGGACCTGGGGACCCAAGTTGACAGTAACCTCTCTTTTGACACTCACATTGCCAAAGTGGTTAGGAAGACCTTCTACATTGCCCACCTGATCATGAAGGGATTCACATCCAGATCAGGAGAGGTCATTGTACCCCTGTACTCTTCACTTATCAGACCAATGATTGAGTACAATGCCCCATTCGGAATGTACCTTACCCGACACCTGCAGCAGTTGGAAAGACCCCAAAAGTTCCTCACCAAAAGGATAAAGGGGCTCAAACATATGTCATACGATGCCCGACTGAAGAAACTCCAGCTCTATTCAGTCGCATACCGTCTGCTCAGAGGTGATCTGTGCCTGACATACAAGGCCATGTCCAACCCGGAATTAATGGACATGCTCCACCTCAAAAAATCCAAATCCACCAGGGCCACGAGAGCAAGAGACTTAAACCTCAACACGGATATAAATAGGATGTGCTGGAGGGACAGATTCATCACCCAGAGACTCCCTACACTATGGAACAGAATCCCAGTCCATGTGAGGCAGAGCCCCTCACTGACTCTGTTCAAGAGAAATCTTGACGAGTGGATGGGAGATCGTAGGTTTACCCCGGGAATCATCTCTGTATCACTGCTGGACAGAGGCACAGCAAACTAATGGGTATAGTATTCTCATCCTAAGGGGTGGTGAAAGCCACACACACTCTGGCTAGGCTTATAAATGCCCTAGGGCAGATAGCCTAGTATGAACCTATGAACCTATGAACCTATGAACCTATGATCACCAGGGCTTCACAGATAGGTGTCAATCTGTTAATGAAACACATCTACACAAAGGCCAACATAATGCGAGGACACTTAACCAGAAATAGAAACATATTTGACATAGATGTCACATAGAAATGTGTTAGAATGAAACTCAAACACACCTCTCAACCTGTTAGAGCAAGAAATCTGGACAAAGCCATAAAGAATCAGGGGACAAAGACCCATAAATAGGGACAGATTGTTAATATTATTCTTCAAAAAACAAGTAATCTTAATGGTATCCCTGAAGTCTCACACAATCAACTAAATGAATGTAGTGGGTCCAAAAACAAAACAGTGTGAGAAACTTCTCTATGTGGAAGATTTTCAGTCCACACATATCTAGTTAAGCACTGTATATTAATCAGATCAGATAATGGCAGACGATGTTGTGAACTTAAACTCATCCTAAGTCAAAAATTAATAAAAATTATAATTTGAAATATTATACAAAATTACTAAGTATTCAAAAGTAATCCAATCAGGGTAGACAGTCTGTTTCCAGTCAAAAATCCGTTATTAAGTACACACAAAAGGAAACAGACTGTCTACCGTGCTTGGATTACTTTTCTGAGAGGTATGAACAAAAATGTATGTAATATTAACTCACATCAGTCCTGAGATCATCCCAGTGATATGGCAGAAAGCCACAAATTTGATAAAGAACACATCTGGGGATCCTGGGAATATCCTGGCAGTTGAGAGGTATGAATGCAAAGTATATGGTCAAAACACAGTACAGGACAGTTTATCTACAGTGCAGAGTATTGTGATATCCCATTCCTGACATTGTGTACTGAAGCTGTGTAAATGATCTGCAATGGGACATGGACTGCCATGTAAAATAAACACTCAGGGTTAAGTGTGTGTATTGGATGATGACACACACATGAATTGTGTGAAGGAACACAGGGAAAGAGGACAGGTGAAACTATCTAATGTACAGCAAAAGAGAGCTTGTCAATGGAAGATGGTTGTAGCAACAGCACCGATCACATATGTTACAGTAGGGCCTGTACAGTGAAAATGTGTATTATGTGACTGTCACACAAAGTGACATAATAATGGGGAGGATGTCTGTGTGAGATAAGCAGCCTTACATGAGAAATGCAGAGGACATCTCTCAGGGATCTGACATAAGACTGGAGTAGGCTGCATATTGTGAAGCTATGCAAACTGATATGCCTGAATATGAGTGCACTCTCAGCAGAGGTCTCCAGCAAGGTAGCTACAGGTAAAAGCTCATGGAAAACATTACTAGTACCAGCCACAATCATGGACAATATCAGAATAATACCACCAGTAATCCCCTGCCTCTGACATAACATATGTGATTTACAGTGATAAGAGATGTATCTGCATACAGTCACTTGAACAACTATTAGGATACATCCATACTCTATGTGGGTAACCACACATACTGTCCTGGCACTGTAACATCTGCTGGAGGTGTTAGGAGGGACACTGCTATACCCATATGTGGGCACACACACACACACACACACACACACACACACACACACACACACACACATATATATATATATATATATATATATATATATATATATATATGTGTGTGTGTGTGTGTGTGTGGGGGGGGGGCACAATTCACACCATCATGAATGATATACATGCCATTAATGTTGTTGAACACCTATGTATATAGTGTGTGCATAAGCAAAAGAGGTAACACACATGCATCTGGTGTAACAACTTGATTGGTATTTTGCACCATCAGACAGTCATGTATATTCCACAGAGAGAATATCTAGGTATGGCCAATAAGCTGTGTGACAGCTCATTGTGACAAAGGTGGTATACTGCTGTTGTACATCACTGGAAGATGTGTTGGGAGGTACATGAAGAAAGGAGCATTGTACACAGTTACTGATGTGATGAAGGCTGGGAACCATGAAGGCATTATGGCTTCTGATGTGGATGTCCTTCACATATCCAGTTCTTGTGTTACATTCAAGGGAGTAGTCAGCACTGTGATCCCATGTTGGTAGATGTACCACTTACCATATACCCCAGCACATAGGTCACATACTTATTGTTCTGATTCTAGGGTGTGATGTTCACATTATGCTTGGGTGGTGTGTTTGTTTCCTGAATTAACAAATGCCACAGTATGTCTTGTCAAATGCAGTTGTAGTCATGCCTGTGGCAGCAGTGTTTGGTATGTGTTGCTGCTGTCTGTATTATACTAATATCACAGTTGGATTCAATGATTGCTCACATTCTGTAGTCCTTCAGGTAGCTGTGTTGACACAGCATGTGTATGTCATCTGTGATGTCCATCACTTAACTAGTGAATAGGAAAGGGTCTAAGCAGGCAGCCCGGATGTATGGACCTGATCATTGGACCTGAGATATAGGTCATGTCACAGATGTTAACATAATGAGATGCCACGTATGTGACACACTGGTCTATCCATTTGGTGATATAGCTGTTTATGGCCACATATGACAGTACTGAGTGAATACCTCAGTGTGGATTTGTGTCAAATCCTTGACCTGGTCAAGATCTATGAGATGATACTGGTGTTATCATGCATTCCCTCTCTGACCTTTCTGAGGACATCTATCAGATGTAACAGACATGATGTAGCATTAACAACTCACACAAGTCTGTTGCAAACAGCTACAATATGACTAGTGTACATGTAAAAGAGGTCCATGATCACTTGTTGGTGTACCTCACAGATGAGGAGAGTCAGGAAGTCTTTATACATGCATACATCAGGTGCTGTCCCCTTTGTTCAGAATGATACATGTTGATGTATACCGTTGTATGGGATTATAGCCCATGTGGAGGGTGTGGTGACGTGTGTATTCAACCATATCAGGAAGGAGTATGTGCTAAGTCATGCCATAGGTGATCTGTGGTGTTGTCACAGGCCATTGCTTCTATGTGATAGGCCTGGATGAAGGTAAGACAGTGCATACTACCTATTATGATCTGGCCTAGGGTTTTGACACAATCCCCCATGCAGGTATCATTGAGAAACCTTCCCAGTTGTGGATTAACCCTTATGTTCATAGATGGGTAACCAACTGGCTCACTGACAGAACAAATACTGTAAATGTTGATGAATCAACCTGTACCAGTAGAGCTGTCACCAATGGCAAACCCCAGGGTCTGTGCTTGGCCCTTCACTGTTTGGACTCTTATTTCTCAGCAGTTCAGGATAAAGTATATGGCCTTTGGCTTTCCAAGTTTGCTGATTCTTGCATATTGTGTCCAATCATTGAGTCCTCCAATGATGATAAAATAGTACAGGAGGAGTGAACACACAAATGAATGGGGACAAAGGCACATGATCTACAACTAAATGTTGAAATGTGTCTTTTTTATGTTGTCCATCTGAAAAGTGGAATTCCATGTTAATCATAGTATTGACAACAGTCCTGCTATGCTGACACCCAGTGATGCCAGCATTGAGAACACATGTCAATAGCATTCTGAACTTTGACCACCAACTGCCTATACTGGTATTGAAAGCCTATGTTTTGCACATCATATGTCATACCATCATATTCAGATCTTAGGATTGTATGACAACACTGTAGTCACACTTTATCAGAACAGTAACAGAGTATAATGCTCTCTTTTTGCATGTACCTCACCAGACACATGCTGCAGCTGGAGCGACCACAGGGCTTTCTCAGCAAGATAACACAGGGCCTACAAACCATGCCATGATGTATGTGGATACATTAAAAGCCATGCCACTGTAGTCTGTCTGGTATAGGATGAGGTGACATCTGCCTGCCCTCCAGGCCAGTGTCTGACCCTGCCCTGGTGGGAGTACTGCATATCCCAAAATCTGATACAGCTGATGAGATCAGCAGTGTCTGTTGAGGAGGATATGGTAATAACAGTGTCCCACACGCTGGTATAAAAGGCTCTGTGTAATGTCAAGCAAGAGCTCACACACATACCCAGTTGACTGCAGTGAGACTAGAACCCTTAGCTAAGTACACAGACTACAGAACTCAGTACATTATGCAAGCTCTACAGCACAAGTCTGACTTGGAGTGTATCAGACAACACTTGATAGCTGATGACATCAGCAGTGTCTATTGAGGAGAATATAACAGTGCCCCAGATGGTCTTTGTAATGTCAAGCAAGAGCTCTCTCACACACACACACACACACACACACACACACACACACACACACACACACACACACACACACACACGCACACACTTGACTGCAGTGAGACTAGAACCCCTACCTAAGTAGACAGACTACAGAACACGATACTTTACACAAGTGCCACAGCACAAGTCTCACTTTTACAAGAGTGCAGGTGAACCTATAGTAGATGACATCAGCATGTCATGTAGGGGACCAGATGTTGGGTGGATTTTATGAAATGGATGTGTAGGCATCTGCAAGAATCAAACTACTGTCAGTCCATGGTATTGCAGCAGTAACTGTGGGAAACACACTTCTGCTCTTCTGTCTAGACACACACACACACACACACACACACACACACACACACACACACACACACACACACACACACACACAGTCATCTGCAGCGAGAACAGAACCCCTAAGTACACAGACTACAGAATATAATACTTTACACAAGTGCCACAGCAAATGTCTCATTTTTACAAGAGTGCAGGTGAACTTATAGTAGATGACATCAGCAGGCCATGTGGGGGACAAGATGTTGGATTGGCTGCATGAAATGGATTTGTAGGGATCTGCAAGAATCAAAATACTGTCAATCCATGGTATTGCAGAAGTAACTGTGTGATACACACTTCTGCTCTTCTCTCTAGACATGCACATACATGCCCAATTGACCGCAGGGAGAACAAAACCCCTACCTAAGTACACAGGCTGCAGAACACAATACTTTACACAAGTGTGACAGCAGAAGTCTGACTATTACAAGAGTGCAGGTGAACTTATAGTAGATGACATCAACAGCCTATGTGGGGGACAAGATGTGGCGTGGGCTGCATGAAATGGATATGTAGGCATCTGCAAGAATCAAAATACTGTCAATCCATGGTATTGCAACAGTAGCTGTGGGATACACACTTCTTCTCTTCTGTCTAGACACACACAAACACATGCACACACACATACACACACACACACACACACACACACACACACACACACACACACACACACACACACACACACACACACACACACACACTCACACCACACACACACATTTGACTGCAGTTAGAACAGAACCCCTGCCTAGGTACACAGACTACAGAACACAGTACTTTATACAAGTGCCGTGGCAAGTCTAACTTTTACAAGAATGCAGGTGAACGTATAGTAGATGAGACCAGCAGGCCATGTGGGAGACAAGATGTTGGGAGGCCTGCATAGGCTCATAGCTTCCTAGGTTCATAGGAGGTTACTAGCCTAATGGCCAGAGTGTATTTAGAAGCTTAGCTGTGTAAAAACACAAGTACCCTTACTGAGCATAGTTGGATGGTCATTGTTAGCAGAGAGATTTTGTGAGGAGCACCAACTGGCCCTGTCCATGAGGAACATAGGTGTCACCCCGAGGTGACTTTATAATCACCCAACCAATAGTCAAGGTTGCACTTGAACAGAGTCATTGAGCAGCACTGCTTCACATGAAGTGGCAGCCTATTACAGAGTAGTTTGAGTTGTTGGGGGATATATCTGTCTCCAGCATGTTCTGTTTATGTCACAGGCTAGGTTGAGAACACTGGGACAAGTTATTCTTGTCCCATTTGATTTGCAGATGCCCAGTATTTCCAGTAGGGCAGGGTCTGAGACTGCTCTGTAGGGCAAGCGTAAATCACGTCTCAGCAGCCTGCATGATACTGACTACAGTGATCAGTATTTCCATGTATGTCATGTTTGGATTTCCTGGAGTCACCCAGGAACAACTGTGTTTTCTCCAGTTTCTGCAGGTGTCTGGTGAGTTACAGAGAGAAAGGAGCATTGTACTCAATTAGTGCTCTGATAAGGGTAGAGTACAGCAGAGGTATGGCAACCCTGGTCTTGGATGTTCTGTCCATATATATGATGTGCTCACTGCAGAATGTGTGCATCACCACTATGGCATATAGTGATGAAAGTGTAGATTGCTGTCAACATGCGTTCCCAAATCTCACAACACTGAGCTTAGATGGGGTGCTATGTATATCATAATTAGCAGGGGTACTTCATTGCCAAATGGGACAATGAAGCATTGTATGTTTTAAGGTTCTGTCAGCGAGTTTGCCACCAGTCATTTGTGTGTGGCAGCCCCTTCTGTAATATGTTACCATCACTGGGGCCTCTATATTACTGTGTCCTGTTACCAGTCATCTGCAATCTTGGTAAACCACAGGCCATCTACCATTGCCTGTGCTTCAGGGAAGTAGTTTGCAAACAGTTGAGGGCCCATCACAAATCCTTGTGGTATTCTAATGGTAAGTGGCTAGTGGTGGAGGTGCAGTCCCCAACTTTGAGATTATGTGTCCTGTCCGTGAGCCAGTTGCCTATCCCTATACTACTACTGTATGGCTTAATTCCCACATGGGAGTTCTTCACTATGAGACATGAATTGGGGATAGTGTCAAAGGCCTTGGATAACTCAAGACAGGCAGTATGTCCTGTTATCCCTCATCCAAGACTTTGCAGTCAGTATCCAAGAAGTCCACAAGGTTCAATAAGCAAGATCTACCCTTGACAAAAACAAAATGGGTCAGGTCAAGTGTGTTGAAGGTCACCTATATCCCTTTGGATATGGTCTATGCTGATTCCTTCCCTAGACTTGCAGATAAGGATTTTTGGCTGCATGGGTCAATAATTGTAGTTTTGCATGTTACCAGACTGATGCGCATTACATAGCACACAACGTTTGATATTACATTTTGTAGGGTGGTTGATATATGTGTGGGAAAAGTACTGGGACACCAGGATTGCACTGCTTTAGGAGGGCAACACATGGATGTATTCTATATATGTGACATATTGTTAGATAGGGCCCTCAGTTTGTAATGTTTCCACATGTAATTTCATGCCATACCCAGGAAATGGACAATAAACAGCAGTAATGCAGCATAATATGTGTATTTCCATAACACTGTGGGCAGCAGGTTTGCACGATGGTTAGCAAAATGCATACACATGTGAGATACATGTTTGTGCATAGCTAAGCAGTGCACAAATGTGAGCCGTATTGCTAAAGTCTGACAGTTAGTATTGAGTCTATGAAATACACCTGCTGCTTAACTGACTTGTGGCAGCATGTGTTAATGCATAAATACATTCCTTTTTGGGGTGAGATGGTACTGAGTTCGAATACAGGTATATCTAATACATTTAAATACTGTTCATTACAGAATGATAATGCAATGACATGCATTGTTTATATGAGATGTGTTGCTTCGTGTTGGCATAGCCCAGCAGTGTTAAGTGGCATTGCACAGAGGTAACAGCAGCTGTTTGGCTCCGCTCACTGTTGCTGCTCATTGGTGTGCGATGCGCATTTTCGCACAAACATGTAACCCAAAAAGTGAAGGGATCCATTATGTGTGTTGTGTGTGATTCAGTTTTTTGACCAGATTAAAGTGGTGAAATGGAGTAGATAGGGAAGTGGTGAAATGGGGAGCAAGCAGGGGGAAGAACAAAGGGAAAGCAGGACAGGAATGTAAAGGAAGGAGGTAGGAAAGAACCTAGCTATCCATTTCCTTAGTGTAAACTGAACATATGTACAAAATATTAACTGAATTTGGACTGTCACCTTCTGAGAGAGGTGTGACACAACACAATCATGTTATCTAGCCAATTGGACCAAATCAGGTGTTTCAAGAAGACATGTGTGCAAAATGAACAGCTATGTATGGGATGATTTTTTTTTTTTTTTTTGTGGAACAGGTGCCCATTTAATTTTTGTTTCAGAGAGAGAGGAAAGTTGGGGAAAGGACATAGGTATGTCTGGGTCAGGTAAGTTGGGCAGGTGAGGAAGCAGTTGCAGACAGACAAGACAAACAAGACAAGAAACAGGGATGGTGATGGACACAAAAGGTTGGGGACACCATGATTGGGGTGAAGGTGGGGACAGTTCATGCAGATGGTTGTCAAGCTGGAAGACAGTGAGAATTGAGTCATCACCCACTGGACTGTCATTACTGCCACCTCACTCTACTGGTGGCTGGAGTGCTTGACATCTCCTCCTCCTCCTAGTATTCCACATAATGAGGGAGATCAGCCTCTCCAGCCTGTGTAAGTGTGCACCAGCCCTAAGCACCATCCCTGGCAACTTGGTGTGGGTGATGAAATTGCCATCTCCACCATTGCTCCCATGGCAAGACTACCTAAGGGTGCAGGTAGTGCAGGGGCATCAGAGGCAGTGTTGCTAGGTTGGCTCCCAGATATGCTGGGCACCTGGAGGGGAGGCAGGCAGATCATGGGGCTGGCCTACCCCACTATGTTATGGAGCATTTAGTGATGTGGTATGGATGACATGGACACATTCTGAAGACACATAAAATTAAAAAAAAAGAAAATAAGATAAAATAAAAATAAAATAAAATAAACAAGTATTTTTACAATAAAATAAAATAGCATAAAAATAAAATGAAAATAACTCCAAATATTCATAAAATAAAATAAAATAAAAAAAATAAAATGAAATAAAAAATATACTTTTCTTATAAATAATATAAAATAAAAATAAAACAAAAAGGAGAGATAAAGGGTGGGGTGAGAGAAAAAAGAGATAAGATTAGTACTTTCGTATGTGACATACAATGCATTAATACAATTATTTTACTCTATTATCTTAATTTTTACATTTAAGACAACTACCTCCTAACAGATGCACACTATTCTACAGACCACATCAAGTAATCCTTGAAATGTACATATATTGCACATATGTGTGTTCCAATTATACAGATTACAGTTTATAGCATGGCATTTGTGTCACTGGTATAGAGGTTTTCATTTAATGTAAATATTATTGAAGAAATAACAGTACTGTATAGCTGTGAAGTGTGGTATTTGAACCTACAACTTCTGATTAAAGTGTAATATTGTACTTTTGGTTTATGTTATAGAGTAATGGATGCATAGTTGCTTTGACAGTTGGGATATGCATGCTCAATTTGATACAACTCTATAAAATACTAAAAAAAGCTACCTTTAACTTTTAATGCTACAATAACACTACTCTTTTGCTGCATACATACCACATGCTTCCCTCATTCTCACCAGTCTAGCTCCGTGGGCTTGGACATTGCACTCCTGATCACTGGCAACTGTGGAAAAATAGAACAGAACAGAAGACTATTATGAATACTGGTCATGCCTATATTCAGCTTCCTAAGTCTTACAAGTAATATCTGTAGGTGATACTTACACAGGTGTGGGGATGCCCTCAGTCCAGTGAGTGGGATACCAGTGGCACTGGATACAGCCTGGGTTAAACTATCCTAAGCCACAGACTTGTACTGGAAGCCAGAATTGTCACCTTGCAGAAGTCTTTGGCTGTGGTTCTTAACTAAGACTCCAATGAATATCCTGGACTCCTGAACACCCTCACCTCTGTGCCCTAAACCTAGCACCTTCTCCACAAATGCCTGCTCTGTCTACCATGGATCTAGAGTAATGGAGACTGATGCTTTCCTGCCATTTACAGTTATTGCATTTACTGGAGTGTGCACACGGTTTGGCACTGCTGTGCTTCACTTACCATCACGCAAATGCATTGGTCAGGAGTACACGCCTCAGAGCAAAGCATTTGCATGATGGTAAGTGGAGAGTGGCAGTGCAAAGCAGTGAGGCATTACATAATTGTAATTGCAATTGCAAGGTTATTGGATGTATAGGCAGTTGTGTATGTGTCTTAGGCAAATGTGACGGCCATGCCAGTCCAGATAGCAGAATTATTCTTAAAGGGCTATAGTACACAGTAATAAATGTGATAATACATAGATAAATAAATAAATAACTGACACAATACTAGTGTTTCATCCCTCAGACATATAATTAATATCATATCCACTATCTCAATGTTATAAGTGAGTGTGACTATAATGGGAAGCGGAACAACAGTAAAAGTGTATGGAATATCCTGTATTAGAACCAAAGACCATGTGTACGGCAGTCCTGCACTTACAACTGTTGCCACAAGAAGGTTGAAATAACTCTTGACTATCTTTCAGTTCATTGCTATAAACTGCAATGTCATAACAGTGAAAAAAGGTTGCACACCATGTGCTAGAACCCAGGACCATCTGTACTCCAGCCCTACACTTACACCTGCCGTCACAGGACTAGTTGCATGACATTCTCTATGTAACTAATCATTCTTAAGGTCTCACTGTTAACCGCCATGCAACACTGCTTAGTGTCTTTGCGCGATGCCCAATAGCATTAACTGAATGTATCTGGTTTCTGGTTTTGACTGTATGGATCCTGTCTGCTTTTTGGGTGGTCCAGCTGTCCAGTTTGCACACTGTCATGCTTAGGGCAAATTAGATAAGTGCAGCCAAGCCTGCCATTCATTTCCTCCATTCCCATGATTGCTCTACACACCACGTCACGCAAATGCTGACTCCAAAAATAAAAAAAGAGACAAGCAAAGACAGAAAATGAAAAGAAAAAAGAAAAAAGGGGGCAAGTAGTTGAAATAAAGAAAGAAAATAATGGCTCAAATAAGATATGTCTACACAGATCTGGATTTAAACCCACTCCGATGCCCGTTCAGAGCACAAAATGGGTACCTTATCCCTCTTTGCCACACAAACAGCTTTGCAGCAAAGAACTGAAATCATTCTCCACACAGCCAACTGCAACAGCATCTACAGTGATATCAAACCGTAGAACTTTTATTTCTACATGTATTATTTTTTGGATGTAGTGCACTTAGTGATCACACAAGCTGTTATGATTACAGCTTGCAAATATACAGCTCTGTCTTACCTTTCTATGTTTGTTGGTCATTCTTCAGTTATCTGACCATTACTCTGGGAGATGCAGTGTGTAAGCCATTCTATATCAGTGGCCTTAAAATGTATTAATTGGAAATAATATTATATGCAATTGCCAACAAATGAGCAGGTTGGATGTTAAGGAATGCAACCTGTGACGTGTGTACTTTCTTACATTTCCAACAACCTTACATCTAACACTTTGCAGATCTAACCTGACATACCCAGTGGAAGTAAGGCAGCCTGCAGTGCTGTTGTGTTTTCCTTCTCCCAACCAGTAATCATTCACAGCTGCAATCCATTAACAACAAACACTGAGAAAGTGCCTGCACTATGTTTACATGTCCTACACTGATCCAAGTATTTGGGATTCAGCAATTGTAATGAGTTCACACCTGATATGCATCTTTACCATGCTAATAGTCTGAATGTACACAATATAAAAAGACAACCATGTAGCTAGGCAAACTGATGGCGAGGAGACTTATTTATTTTGGGAAGACTGCAGATAAGCTATTTCTTTGCAATATATCTATACAGAGGATTACTGCACTTCAGAAGTTATGCTTGCATTTTGTCAACTACATACTGTAGATCCTGTAATGTATTTTAAAAAAATCTGAAGCACAGACTTTTACACTTTTATCTGTATGCATTAGTTACAAGTGTATTGATGGCATTGGCATGTTTGTCAAGCCATTTCACAGGTATGCATGATTGCCAATATGTGAAAATGGAATGCTCTGTGATAAATATGTGCAAATGTTTCATGGACAATTCCTTTGATAGCACTTTTAGCATTTCAAAGATGGTTTGTTAGCAAAATGTGTCATTTGCCTGTTGTTTTGTGGGGGAGCAAAGCTGAGTTACTGTTATGGCACAAACAAGGATAGACTGTTGTTTTGTTGGGGTGCAAAGGTGAATTACTCTTATGGTACAAAGAAGGATAGACTGTTCTTTTGGGGGAAGCAAAGATGAGTTACTGTTTTGGCGCAAACAAGGACAGACTGTTGTTTGGAGGGGGCAATGGTGATTTACTCTTATGCCACCAAGAAGAACAGACTGTTCTTTTGAGGGAAGAAAATGTGAGTTACTGTTATGGCACAAACAAGATTAGACTGTTGTTTTTGGGGGGAGCAAAGGTGAGTTACTCTTATGGCACAAACAAGGATATGTTGCTGTTGTTACTCTCCTTGTTTTGCATCCTGATTGTTCATATTTCACATCTCTATACTGTTTTATGTTTCTCTAGTGGGTAATACCGAGTGGCTAACTTTTTGGTTTTATCTTGAAACAGTTATTATGTAGTTATGTGGTACCTAGGAGTATGCCACCCAGGCGTGTCAATCCTCAGAAACCTCTGTTCACCAATGCTGAGAACCAGATGATAGTGGATGCCTTTAGGCAACATGGTGCTTTTCTGCTGGAAAGGGGGCGGGGAGATATGGTATGCAGGATGTAAATTTGATGCCAGATAATTGATGATGTGAATGCCATGGGTGGCCACAGCAGATGCAACACAGGGCCACTGACATGATCACATCTGCATGGAGGAGAGCAGTTGCAGTGGGCTGTGACCAGATGGTTACTGGGAAAGGGCCGGCTAGGAACCACCACTAATATCCAATGAAGAGCTCCTAGCCAATATCAAGGATCCAGACAGCTCACAGGAGAGTGCAGTACAGCATGTCCTGGATGTCAGACCAACAGTTTCAGAGACAACAAGCACATCCCAGGAGGAGCTTCCAGATAGGCTTTGGTATCTCAATAGTTGAATACTGTTGTATAGAAAAACAATTGAAATCAATTACTTTTGTGTCGCAGGAATTTTTTAAGGGGGGGGACTGAAGATTGCTACAGTTATTAGCTTAGGTTGGAGTTGTCAGCCATGTTCTTGTTGAAAGTATAGTTAATGGACATATGATGGGGTAAAAGCATTACCCTCTGTGTTACTGTTAAATTTCATAATGTCCTTAGCTTTTGCTTAACTTCTTCCAGGACCATCTGGCTTGCAGAGGGGAATATCATCTGCAGATGGTAAGCCAAATATTTTTATGTCAGTACTGCTACGCAATTTAAAGAAATATTTTAGTGTGTGATGTTGATGTCAGGCCTGTTGTGTGTATTGCCATACTGTCTGTAACAGTGGCAGCACTCTTAGTTTGTTAGCATACATTGGACTATAGTAGTGTAGATATTATTTTTTTCCTGTGTTTGTTGCTTTTCATCACAGGTGATCATGACAGTGGAAATGTGGGACCTCTGCCACCTGATGTCAGTGTATCAGCAGACTCTGATGATAATGGTGGCCAAACAGAGGCACAGTTGTGGGGTGCAGAGGTTGAATCTGACACTGAGGTTGACATACAGCCATCCTCTGCAGTTCCATTGGACTCAGCCAGTAGGGCTACGCCTACCCATTCCAATGAGCCCTCAGATATTGGGCAAGTTTCCTGTTGTTCCTGATATTGGGCAAGTAGAGGGTGAGGCCATTGATCAGGGAAGTGTGGCTACTGCAGCTTCAGTGTCTACTGACTCTGGCCATAGCCAAAGTCTGGGCGAGGTGCCATGCAGGAGAGTTGATAGGGGTGCTCAGAGGGGGCCTGCTGTCCCTCCTCTTCCTGGTGCAAGTGTCTCTTCCCGTGCCACTCAACATATGTTTAGGGCTATCATGGAGGCACAGGCATGTTCACATAGGTGCTCCAGATAAGTGCTTATGGCTGTAGATGTGGCACAGGCTGACATGTGTGACTGTCTCCACTATATTGCCAATTCAATGGATCGGATGAATGACATGTTGGAACGAGAGGTGTCTGTGATGGACCAAGGGGTGTCTGTCATGGAATGAGTGTTGTCTGTGATGGAATGACTGCTAGGAGGGGAATGGCATCCTCATGGGTGTAGGTCAGCTACATCATCTGCTGTTAGCCAAAGTGGCCATGCGCGATCATGCTTGCATAGTGACAGTACTTCCACTGCTCTGTCAGTGAGTGTGCTTTCCACACCCAGATGTGGCAGGCCATAGGGTCATAGTCCTGGGTGTCCCAGTGAAGGCAACTTGTCCAGCAGACATCAGTCATGTTCAGGTGACAGCAGTGCATCTGACCATGGGCATGGATGTGCCAGTGCACCTCCTGGTAGAGTCAATTCTCATGGTTGAGGATAATTGATGAAATGCCACCTCTACCATGCATGGCTCACACCTATCATACAATCCAAGATGTAGAGCCAGCACAGAGCTTGACTGTGCTCATGCAGACACTCACACAGCAATTTCACCTGGAGGACCCCTACAGACACACACACACAACAGTTACATGGTTCAGCTGTGCAGCTTAAAACTGATTTTGCCTCACTGGCCATTTATTGGTTTATTCAGATGTCTGTCTGCTTCTCTTTCTTACTCACACACACTCACTGACCTTTTGTATCAGCCTAGGCCTCCTGTCTCCCTCCCCCCATACAACACCCTGTGCAAGAGATGATAACTTTGCCATATCCCTGTTTTCTATTTTTTGGATTCAGGGATACAAAAGTTTTGTGTCTGATGCTCAGGGTGCATAGCTGACTTAAAGTGCTTAGTATATCTGCAGTTGTGGTGTTGAACTGGTAATTTTACCTTTGACTTATAATGGCCTTGGAAAGTTACACAACTGATAGCATTAAAATTTCCCAACTTTATTGTGAACGATCTTGTGTGGGTTGTGAAGTCAGAATGTGTATCATTACTTATTAACTTCCCTCTTTAATGATTTTCCAGTACAAATGTGTGGTGTTAAACTGAGGCCATGCAGTGACTATCACTACTTTGAGGGTATACTACTTAATGGGCAGTGCAGTGGTGCAGCGGTTAACATTGTTGCCTCTCAGCAAGAGGTTCTTTGGTTCGATTCTTGGCTGAGGTGCCTTCTGTGTGGAATCTGCATGTCCTCCCTGCATTCTCATGAGTTTGCGCCGGGTACTCCAGTTTCCTCCCACATTCCAAAGACGTGTGTCTGCAGCATTTCCCCCTGGGCCTCCACTGAAAAGGATCTCTGTCCTAGTTAGACTTTTCTGGTCAGGAAATAATTAATAAATAAATAACAATGAACACATATAAGTCACACAAGTCTCTGCTGTAACATGATAAGATCATTTCTGTAACAATCTCCCACCTTTTACTTGCTTACGGTACCAATTAGTGAAATACAAGGATATGTCTTTCATTCATATTATTACACAGTACACCCCAGACTCAAGACTTACCTTGTAAATGCAGCAGTTGACACGGTTGTAGTGCAGGGTTGACTCTGTCTGATGCAAGCAGTACACAGCCAGTACACTTGGAAGTAAAGTTTGTGTGAGTTGCCTGGCATCAATGTTACTATATGAGTAGGAGGAAGGTTTAGGCCCCTAGGTGGTCAGTGCATGTGCTATGCATTGTCTCTTAGCTAATGCAAAGACATACTGAGCACTCCTATGTGTGCTTACATCCACAGCAGCTGGTGGTTTCTCCTCTGACTCCTCATGGGCCTGTGGCTGTGGTGACCTTGGCATTGGTGGTGGGATGTGTGCCCTTTCCTCTTGCTGATCCTGCTGAAGCTATTTCCTCAGGATAATGTTATGTTGCATAGCAAGTGCTGTGAATATTTCTGTGCATGTCCATGGACTGTACTGCAGGGGTCCCCCAGATGTATCTAGGCACCAGAGCCATGACTTCAGCAGCACAAACACATGCTCTGTGATATTTCTGGTTTGAACATGTGCCTCATTATGGTGTTCTTCTGTTGGTATGTGTGCATTTCTGATGGGTGTCATCAGCCATGCTTCCAGTGCATAGCCTGCATACCCCCAGTAAATGACCTTGTGGGATATTCCCTCTAACAAACATCTGGTACAGTTGGGAGGTGTACCAGATATGTGAGTTGTGGTAACTGCTAGGGTTATCAGCACACATGTTTAGGATGATTCCCTTGGCATAACACATGATTTGGCAGTTGATAGAGTTGTAGTCCTTTCTGTTTATGTACAGCCTACCCTGTTCCCCAGGTGGTTCCTTAAGTTCTATATGTGTGCAATCTATGGCACCCAGTACTTCAGGGTAGTGTTCTACATGGTAGAACTCCTGCATATGTCTGTCCCTCTCCTCAGAACTATGAGAAAATATACGTGGTCACTGGCATGCTAAAGCATAGCACTTAAGAACTGGTGGAGGATCCTGGATGCTGATGCCTGTTACACCCCTAGTATGCCCCCTGTTGGTCTCTGAAAGGTACCTGTAGCTAAGATTTGAAGTGCTACACATACTTTTGTCTCCACTGGGATGGGCTGTTCTTGGTTGGCTCTGGCTCTGAGTTGAGAACAACAGAGGTCACAGAGTTTCTGTAGTGTGTCCCTATCCACCCTGTAGTGCTCTACAATTACTACACCATGTAGGTCTGAAAAGTTAAACAGTGCCTAAAATCTCCTCTCCTTCTTGGCCAAGGCCTGTTGGTATCAGCATTGGCTTCATCCTGTAGCACATACAAATTAATTAAAACAGCAGCAACCCCTAACATTCTGTCTGTGTAAACTCCTTTCCTTGGAAAAACCAGGACGGAGTCTACATGGTTGATTTATAGCTCGTTGAATAGCTCCACTGTGTTGGATTAGTTGATTAACATGCAATTCAGCTGCTACAACCCTACAACTCTCTTTTTGCGCGGTTTTGCGCACTGAGCAGTGTCGGGCAGTGCTGCCTAAACAGGTTTAAACTATTCCAGGCTCCACAAAGTCTGCTCTTCACTTTTTCCCTAAGAACTGTTCAAACTCTCAAAGTAATCACTCTATTCTCTTTCTAAAGCCCTGCACTTGCTCAGCTCTTATAAGGAAACACTAACTAACTAAAGCACTACACCATCCTTGACTTCTCATAAGTATTAGGCTCCCGATTGGTCCTTCCTGATCAAGTGAAAAATCAGCTCCCTTCCCTAATCTGATCAGTAAAAAACAGTTCCCTATACTAATCTGGTATGTCCAAGGGTCATTTTCAAGGTTACTCTCCAGTCCAGCTGGTGAATCTGGGAATTTTGAGGCAATGTTACAATTGCCTTACATACACAGACAACCCTCTCCTCCTTCCAACAAACTCTAATACATGTGAGAGATGCAGCTACACAGCCAAACTGGAGGCAGAGCTCTCTCAATCCAAGACTGGCACAGTCAGTCAGGAGGAAAAGGTAACCACCCACACCACAAATACAGTCTCACACAGACCTATTGCATCTGCATACCCAACACATAAACACACAAAAACATACTTGGAGGCTCTAAATAAAAATCTGCCTAAACAGCAAAGACCTCCTAAGCAGATATCCAAGCAACAGCCACCCCTCAACAATACCCATGAATCACATTCTCACAAAATCAGTGTGCCTCACAGTCACAGCCCTTAAGGCCAAAAACACACCAAATACACTTGTTATAGGGGACTCTATTTTCCAGCACACTGATGTCTCGCTCACCAGACTGAACAAGGAGAAGGTCACTGTAAGCTGCCTGTCGGGTGCCAGGATCTGCCACATAACGCAAGCACTCAGGTCACTTCAAAGCAAGTACAAGTATGACTCCGTCATTGTCCATGCTGGTGTGAATGACCTGAGATGTACCTCCCTGGACTACATGAAAAGAGACATAGAGGAGCTCACTGACCATGTAGCCCAGGCTGGTATGACCCTGACCTTGAGTAGCATCTTGCCCTCACCAAGAATGATGCCACAGTATAAAGACAAAATTATCAGTTTCAACAATTGGCTAAAGTATTGGTGTCATTCAAAGGGGATCCAGTGTCTGTCAGGCTGGGATGACATGCTCGACAAGCCACGTTGCTTCGCTAGGGACGGCTTGCACCTGTCACCCTTAGGCTTTTGTATACTGGCCAAGGCTCTTGCCACCCCCATAGTGCCTTTTTTAGTCAAGGCTCAAAGGACAAACCCACCTCCATAGACAACCCAAGGATAAAAAAACTAAAGGTAATGCTACTCAATGCCAGAAGTCTAAACCTCAAGATGCACGCACTCGAGGCTCTCCTCAGTATGGAGAAAATCGATGTCTGTGCAGTAATAGAAACCTGGTTCAAGGCTCCTGAGAGCACCCCAGCACTACCAGGTTATAACTCATACCATGCGTTTCGGCCCCAAAACTCAGACCAAAGCACAAAAGGAGGGGGAGTATCTATATTCATCAAAGATACCTACAACTCCAGGTTAGTGGCACTGCACGAAGCATCAGAAACCATCCATGTGCAACTAACAGCAGGCAAAATTGCCTTTCAGTTTGTAGCCTGCTACAGAACACCCTCTCTATTACAGGAACCCCACTTGGCATTCCTGAGAACACTGGAGAATATGTAGGTCTCTCCAAACACTATGTTATTGGGTGACTTCAACTACCCAAACATTGACTGGGAAAACTACTCAAGCCCAAACACCCTCGTCCAACGGTTCCTTGAATTTATAAACTCTAACGCAATGGAACAACTGGTCACCACTCCCACAAGAGGAAACAACATATTGTACCTGGTCATCACCAACATGGGGACTCTATGTTCCACACCAGAGGTAAACCCCTCATTGGTAAGATCAGACCATAAACAAATTTCCCTGGACATCCATATCCCATCCCCACCCCCAGCCAAGGAAATCACTGTAAAGAATTTCTCAAAAGCCAACTTTGTACTTCTCAAGACTGAGGTGGAATCCTTCAAAGCCCCTGGGCCAGAGGATAATACAGCTCAATCCGCAGAATCCTTTACAAATGCATTCTATGAGCACCTGCAGGAATGCATGGATCATGCTATCCCAAATAAAACCAAGACTCACTCCTCCAAAAATAGGAGACCGGTCTGGTGGACCCCGGCCATAAATAAGCTATACAACAGAAGGAGGAAGCTACTACATGACAGAGCAAAATCCCAAAAATGGAAGGCATCTCTAATCAGTATTAGCAAGAAACTTCGATCCCTCATAAAATCATCAAAGGCCAGTTTCGAAAGAAAAATTGCCCTAGACACTAAAGATAATCACAAGGCCTTCTTTAGTTATGTCAGGAACATGGGTGGAAACTCCCAGATATGCTCTGAATTGTTGCATAGCGGTACAAAATATACCGAACCTACAGACATAGCCAACATCCTGGCAGACAGATTCAGAGCAAACCCCTCCCCCCCTTCCCCCCCAAAGGAGCAAATGCCTATCCCAACTGAATGTAACCTCCTTGACATCACAGATGCACAGGTGAAAGCTGCCCTCTCCAAAGCAAAAAACACAGCATCTATGGGACCGGACGGTGTCCCAGGCTGTGTCTTACATGAGCTCCAAGAAGAACTGAACCCTCACATTAAGTCACTGTTCAAACTTAGCCTTACTACAGGATATGTACCCAAAGAATGGCATACAGCTACAGTGGTCCCACTCCACAAAGGTGGTGCCACATTGGAACCCGGAAACTATTGCCCCATAAGCCTGACTAGTCTGGTCTGTAAAGCTATGGAGTGTATTATCATGGAACTCATAAACAAAGACATTGGGAGCCTCCAGACACTGGACCCTACCCAATTTGGCTTTGTTAAGGGCAGATCTTGCCTCCTAAACCTAGTTGATTTCTTTGAAACAGTTACCAAAGCCATAGATGAGGGCAAGGTAGTCCACACAGCCTACCTGGACCTCGCAAAAGCCTTCGACACAATACCCCACTCGGGCATCATAAATAAGCTTACCAGCTTAAATATCAACCCGTATATCACAAGATGGGTTGCAAACTGGCTCAGAGATAGAACCCACATGGTCAGAATCACAGGTGCCATGTCCGAATCCAAACCAGTTACAAGTGGAGTCCCACAGGGCTCAGTTCTGGGACCTCTCTTGTTCGGTATATACTTCTCTGAGGTTCAGGCTAACACGGGGGGATTATAGCTGACAAAGTTCGCAGATGACTGCAAACTGGGGGCCATAATCGAATCTCCAGCTGACACAAGCATCCTCCAAAAGGGTCTCACAGAGACGAATGCTTGGTGCCAGAGCCATGGCCTCAAGCTAAATGCTAAAAAGTGCATAGTCATCCCCTTTGGGAAAAACAAGGTGCCCACAAATTACCACATAGGTGGTAATCCATTAAGTACGGAAGAAGTAATTAGAGATTTGGGGACCCACGTAGATAGTAATCTCTCCTTTGATAATCACGTTGCCAAAGTGGTTAGAAAGACCTTCTATATAGCCCACCTTATCACTAAAGGGTTCGCATCTAGATCAAGAGAGGTCATTGTGCCCCTCTACTCGTCACTCATCAGGCCCATAATTGAATACAATGCCCCTTTTGGGATGTACCTTACCCAATACCTGCAGCAACTGGAGAGACCCCAAAAGTACCTCACCAAGAGGATCATGAGCTACAAACAGATGCCCTATGCAGCTCGACTAAAGAAACTCCAGCTCTACTCAGTTGCTTACCGCCTACTCAGAGACGATCTATGCCTGATGTACAAAGCCATGTCAAACCCAGAATTAATGGACATGCTCCACCTCAAAAAATCCAAGTCCTTTAGAGCTACACGCTCCAGGGACCTAAACCTCAGCACAAAAATAAATAGGACACGCTGGAGGGACAGATTCATTTCCCAGAGGCTCCCCTCACTCTGGAATAGAAAACCAATTCATGTTAGACATAGCCCCTCGCTGACCCTCTTCAAGCGAAATCTGGATGCGTGGATGGGAAATCGCAAATTCACCCCTGGGATCTCTTCTGTGTCCCTGCTAGACAGAGGCACAGTAAACTAATCTTAAAAGGGTACCTTCTGTGACCTACTTTACAGAGGCACAGTAGGCTAATCTAATAGGGAGGCGGAAGCCAAATACACTCTGGCTAGGCTTATAAATGCCCTAGGGCAGATAGCCTAGTATCTACCTATGAACCTATTATGCTGTAATTAGCATGTCATGGTGTTTACCTTGTTTGTGCGGGGTTGCACACCCCTATATGGTGTTACTGAATCTAAAACTCGCTGCTACCATGTGCGCTTCTCAGTGCGGCACACACATGGTGGAAAATGGCCATGCATGGTTTATTGAATCCCCTGATTATATTCTAGCCTATTTGTTCTAACAGGTCTGTGTTCAGCTTTCACACATAAATCCCTGGAGACTCCCCTTCAGAACTCTCACCCATTACTTCCAGTAAGTTTGACCACATCAGAGGCAAATACTGGGGAGTTTAGCATTAAGGAAGTGGTGGGGTGTGTGTGCATGTGTTTATGTGAGTGGCTGCATGTCTGACTGTATAAAGAGGGGTGAATGGCTTCACATGCGTGTTTGTGTGTGTGTGTGTGTGTGTGTGTGTGTGTGTGTGCAAGAATGTGTGAATGTTTCTGTGTGTGTGTGTGGGGGGGGGGCATGCTTCCACACTGCCTCAGACAAGTGGGCAAATCCTGCAGTATGTGGGGGTTGGTAAAACTAGACAACGGGATACTCTAAGGATAATAGAACAATTTTTTTCTGCATCTGATATATATATATATATATATATATATATATATATATATATATATATATATATATAATTTGAATGTAAAATATGTCCTCCAACAGCAATTACATATTCTGCAGCAATTTTGAAGCATTAGACAAGAGGTATTATTTTACATTAAAAATATAAAAAGAATATGTATATACTAATAGACAAAGATATCAGGGATACTCTTTGTATTGTGCCCTAAAAGCATTTAAAAGATTCAAGCCATGTACCATTGGCATTTGCAAACAGCTCTTTGGCAGAGAGCTTTAACCCTCTGCACTACCACTAGACACCAGGGATATTCTCACATATAAATTAAAATTTTGGGAGAAAAAAGTTAAAAGTAAATGAGGAGGGGTTACACCCATCTACTTAGTAGAGTGCTAGTTCTCTGTGCCACCACTAGAGACAAGGGCTGCTCTTAACATATTGCCTTAAATCTTATAAAAAGAAAGGGTGGGGGGAAGTCTCAAACCTTGTACCCTTTGCACAGATAGTAGCATGACAAGCCATGGTCTTAACCCTCTACAGTAAATGAGGAGGACATTTGTTTGAGTGTATTTTTATACTGTAAGAAGTATATGACTCTGATGTCTGACATTATTCACTGATTTTAATGGTCTGGGAGTTATGAGGGCCAAGGAAATGCTTTCTATGGACATCTCCAAGAATGCATGGATCATGCAATCCCAAATAAAACCAAGACCCTCTCCACCAAGGGCAGGCGTCCTGTCTGGTGGACCCCAGCCATAAACAAATTGTATAACAAAAGAAGGAAGCTACTGCACGTCTGAGCAAAATCCCATAAAGAGAAGGCATCTCTGATCAGCACTAGTAGAAAGCTACGTTCTCTCATAAAAACATCCAAGGCCAACTTTGAGAGAAAAATCGCTATGGACACTAAAGATAACCACAAGGCCTTCTTCAGCTATGTTAGAAACCTGGGCAGAAACCCTCAGATATGTTCAGAGTTAGTTCACAATGACAAAAAATACACAGAACCCACAGATATTGCCAACATTCTGGCAGACAGGTTCAGTGCAAATTTCTCCCCTCCCCTCCCTCACCCCCAAAAGAAGAAATACTAATCCCAGCTGACTGTAACCGCCCTGTCATCTCAGATGTCCAGGTGAGAACCGCCCTCAGCAAAGCTAAAAACTCAGCATCAATGGGACCCGACGGTATCCCGGGTTGCGTGCTACGAGAACTCCAAGAGGAGCTAAACCCGCACATAAAAATGCTATTTAACCTTAGCCTTACTACAGGATATGTACCTGAAAACTGGCGTACAGCAACAGTAGTCCCACTCCACAAAGGAGGCACCTCTACTGACCCTGGTAACTACCACCCCATAAGCTTAACCAGCCTGGTCTGCAAAGCTATGGAAAGAATCATTATGGAACTAATAAACAGAGACATTGGGGACTTACAAACACTTGATCCCACCCAGTTCAGCTTTGTAAAAGGCAGATCCTGCCTTTTAAACCTGGTTGACTTTTTCGAAACAGTCGCCATTGACGAGGGCAGAGCAGTCCATACAGCCTACCTGGACTTGGCTAAAGCTTTCAACACAATACCCCACTCTGGCATCATAGACAAGCTCAACAGCTTAAATGTAAATCCATATGTCACAAGATGGGTGGCAAACTGGCTAAAGGATAGAACCCATAAAGTCAAAATCGCTGGAGCCATGTCAGACTCAAAGCCAGTGACAAGTGGTGTCCGACAGGGCTCTGTCCTGGGACCCCTCTTGTTCGGCATTTATTTCTCAGATGTGAAAGCAAACATGGGTGGGTTGTGGCTGACAAAGTTCGCAGATGACTGCAAACTAGGCGCCATAGTTGATACACCAGCTGACACATACATCCTACAGAAAGGCCTCACTGAAACGGACAACTGGTGCCGGAGTCATGGCCTTAAACTAAATGCCAAAAAATGTATAGTCATCCCCTTTGGGAAAAACAAAGTGCCCACAAATTATCACATAGGTGGTAACCTACTGAGTACAGAAAAAGTAGTCAGAGACCTGGGGACCCAAGTCGATAGTGACCTCTCATTTGGCACCCACGTTGCCAAAGTGGTTAGAAAGACTTTCTACCTTGCCCACCTTATTATGAAGGGATTCACATCCAGATCAAAGGAGGTCATTGTGCCCCTGTACTCCTCCCTTACCAGGCCCATGATTGAGTACAATGCCCCATTTGGTATGTACCTCACCCGGCACTTGCAACAGCTAGAGAGACCCCAAAAGTACCTCACCAAAAGGATCAAGGGTTTCCAACATATGTCATATGCTGCCAGACTAAAGAAACTCCAACTCTATTCAGTAGCATACCACCTTCTCAGAGGTGATCTGTGCCTGACGTACAAGGCCATGTCCAATCAGGAATTGATGGACATGCTCCACCTCAAAAAATCCAAATCCATCAGAACCATGAGAGCTAAAGATTTGAACCTCAGCACAAATATGAATAGGACATGCTGGAGGGACAGATTCATAACTCAGAGGCTTCCCATACTCTGGAACAGAATCCCAGTTTATGTTAGGCAGAGCCCCTCACTGACTCTCTTCAAGAGAAATCTTGACAAGTGGATGGGAGATCGTAGGTTTACCCCAGGGGTCATCTCTGTGTCACTACTAGACAGAGGCACAGTAAACTAATTCTATTATGTAAGGGTGTCTTCACTGTGTCACTACTAGACAGAGGCACAGTATTCTAAATCTATTCTGTACACTTTTGTACCATTACATGGGGTGGCGAAAGCCACATCACTATGGCTAGGCTTATAAATGCCCCAGGGCAGATAGCCTAGTACCAAACTATGAAACTATGAAAGTATAAGAGGCAATATCAGGCATGTTGTGTAAAATTAAGGACAGTTTAAAACTACTACTTGGACTCACTTAAAAAGTTAATAAAGCAAAAAGTCTAGCATCACAATGAACTTTACAAACAATAAAAAGAATGAAACTTTAATGTCTGGCATTATTGGCTGACTGAAAGGATCCATGATTAACAAGGGCAGGGATAAAAATAAGATGGTTCAGAGACATTCTGTCAACTCAGAACAGATGAGCGGTATGCTGATGTGTGTGTGTGTGTGTGTGTGTGTGTGTGTGTGTGTGTGTGTGTGTGTGTGTGTGTGTGTGTGTGTGTGTGTGTGTAAAAGAGTGTGAATTGGGGGGTGCCTGTGGCAATGTGATGCATGGGCCATCAGTGGTGATGACCACAGGAAAGTACTAATTTGCACTTGAGGTAATTATATGCAGTTCGAAGACATACAGATTAGCACCCAATGAGGCCTTTCCTCATTATGGCTAACGTGTCTGAAATACATTTTCAGCAATCATGGAAACAGTCCCAATTACCCACAGCTGTTACTGCCCACAGTGGGGTTCTTCCTGAATTCATGGAAATGTCTTTGGTTTACATTTTTTTGAAACTTATACACAGTTCAAACTATCACTAACAAATATAGACTCCCAGTCCTAACAAGTATTTCCTTTTACAACGAAATGACTGAAAACATTTAAGGTTAATTGTGGTATATTCCAGGATTTGGTCATTTACCACTAATTTCATGTTTTTTTCAATGTATAATCATTTCAAGCTTGCTTATTTTTTTCTCAGACTTTGGACATTGGTAAATAAAGCCTTTTTAATTCTCTCAGATTCATAACTACTTGATTACTTTTCATTTTATTTATTTGGCATTGATTTACTTGATTACTTTTCATTTTGTTTAGGCCTAAAAGAGGAGTAGTAATAGATTATATTTTCAAAGATACCAATCTATGAGCAGAATAGTTTAAGTTAAAATGATCCCATCCAAACAATGAACAGTCATGAGCAGAGGCTACTCTTAGACTGTTTTGAGTGCCCTCAGATTTCAACCATTTGTTAAATAAATATGCAAGTCTTTCTAAACTACTTTTTTTCTGAGTCCTTCTACCATGTCTGTAACCATCTAACCCCTCTTATTGGTCTTGAGCTCATTTGTTCCCCAGTAGTAAAGCCTACTTCAGTGGCCAGTAGTCAGGGTGAAGGCTGACTGGAGGGACTGTCATTCTAAAAGCCACAGAGGTTATTGGTTGAATGTTGGCCTAATCCTCAGAATCCCATTTGCATCCTGATATGTGTATGACCCTGCAACCCAATTCTGATAACATGTCCATGCTTCTGTAAATGAGATAAAATGTGGCTACCATGCAATACATAGCTTAGTGGGTGTCCAAAAGCCATAGCCTGCCCACCACCTGCAGAAACACCTGTCTCCTTTGGACATCGGATATTCACTGAGTGTGGGTACTTTATCTCCTAGGTAGGGTGAGCTGACTTTAACCACTCATTTCCATCCTCCTCCACTGGCTTATTCAGCAATTTGGTCACTAATCATTTGGAATCCTAAGTTGCTGGAGTCATACTCAGGGCTTTATCCTTAAGTCTGCTTTGTTGAACTGTTAACTATTAAATTAAGAAGAATAAACATTCTCAGTAAATGCAATAAAAAATGTCAGATGGTGATGACCAGTCAGCTGTTTTAGTTAAATGCTCTTTCCTGTAGTTAGAGGGAAAGGCAGCTCTAAAACCTGCACAGTTCTTTATAGAATGTCTTATTGGTCAATGGTTCTTGAGTAGTGACATATCTCCTTTGCTTTTAAACCCAGCAAAACTGAAAGTTAATATTTTCGTTGTCAAGACTGGTAATAGAGTAAATGATTAGCCTTATCTTGCAGTCATTCAGCCCTTACTGTGGGAGGATTTACACCTGTGGACATTCTTGCATTTCTTCGGGTGCTTGGTACTTATGGAACAAATTTGCAAACTCAAAAGACCTTAATTGTTTGTTACTCTACATAACCCCCTGATTTCAACCACTGTTATAACATGTCTGTCATTTTGAAAGTAGCTGTCAGTGAAATTTGTTTTAATAGCAAGGTACTTGTTTGAATGTATGCAAACTCTGCTTTGCACTCAGTATTTGGTTATTATTTGATCTACTGACCTACCAACTGCAGTCTGTTACAGTATTACAGTGCATGTACTAAGTGTAGCTGCTTACAAGGTTGCCACTTTACACATGCCCAAAGTGGGGCATTTATTACAGAAATGTGAAATTTTGCAGGACAAACCATTTCAACAACCACAAAGGATTGGGCTTCACTTTTTTGCCAGAATAAAAGTTTACTTTTGTAGAATTTGAGTTGTTTCTATTATTTTGTATAATATCGAGGTGTTTCAGATATAGATTACCTGTTTTACTCAACTATTAAAGGAAACTTAGAAAATAGTTTCTGTTCTAAAAATTGCAGGATATTTGCCATTTTTCATGATTTTTTTTACAGGACACCATTGCTCAAATAGGGACAGGTGTCAACTCTGACTGTTTAGATGTTCCTGGCCTATACATACATATTCAGCACTGGATAAGACTGTTTGCATTCCAGGTATCAATCCCATTTTAATTCATCCTTAAATACTACTTACTTGAGTGCAAGGCTGTTTAAATTATTCTGATGTCACACAGGTCATGACAGACTAATTCTTAGTTCAACAATTTAAAGTTCAATTGTGATGCTCATACATATAACTAAGAATACTATGTTAGTAAAGTTGTAGAGACCTTTTTAATGTTGCATGGAAGGCTGGGAAATACCTCTGGAGTGCTGGTCCTGATTTTGAAGAAAGTGTGTTCAAGTTATCAAGGGATCACTTTCCTCAGCCTCTCTGGAAAAGCTTATGCCAGGATAGAGGAAGTCAGACTTTCTCCATCATTTGATTCAGGGGGAGTAATGCAGTCTGTTCTGGCCATTGGCAGTAGAACAGTGGATCAACTCTTGTCTCTTGTTTTATTGTAGAGATATTGAAGGGATCCCAGGAGTTTGCTAGTACTGTTCTATGGATTCATGTCATCGGATGGATCTCCTGAATGTTGACTGCCAATGCATCGACCACCTGAATGCTGAGTGCTATAGCACTGACGGTTAGAAGGTTGAACCCTTAAAATTAAAAAACAATGTTTAGCAGGGTCTATATTATATAGCCAAAAACTTAAAATCTTGAGTGCTCACATGAGCGAATATGCAGGTACTCGAAATTGCTATTGTGGGGGGCACCCCCCGCTAAATATATATTCCAACTCTGAGATCACACTACAGTGAGGAAAGGGGGAATATCCTGATTTCCACTGTACTGCGATCCAAAAAAATGAATATTGAATATCTGCATTTTCGCTCATGTGAACGCTCGAGATTTAAATTTTTTGGCGATCTAAAGTAGATCTGTTTAGCAGACTTGGAAATAGCAGATGACCATGTATCTCAAAATGCCATGTGAGAAATGTTACGTCTGAAGCTGCTTGCTGCATGCTGTTCAGTCTCTGTATTTGAGAAGTAAGAACTAGTCAGATACATTCAAGGTGGGCTTTGTTCCCTCATGTTAGAGACCTTCAAGGAGAGGATATGAAAGTGCAGCAGCATCTTTGTTGCTTGCAGATGATGTTGCCCTCTTAATCTCAAGTGATTTTGAGTGATTTTGATCTTCAGCATCACTGGGGCAGTTTACTGTTGAGTGGAGCATGGATGAGATGAAACTCAGTACCTCTACATAAGAAACCATGATTCTTTCCCAGAAAAGTGTAGATTGTCCTCTGCAGCTGAGGATGGAGTAGTTACCCTGGTAGGAGGAGTTTAAAAGTATCTCTGGGCCTTGGTCCTGAGTGGACATAGAGCAGATCAGGAGATTGACCAGTGGGTGGGTATCAGCAGAACCAGCAGTACTACAGCTGTTGTACAACATGATGGTGGTAAAGCCAGAAATTAATCACAGACAAAATCCCTCAGTTTACTGGATAGTATGTACCCCAACTGTCATCTGTGGCAGGTGTTTTGGGTAATAACCAAGAGGATGTCCTCACAGATATGACTGGCAAAAATCAAATTCCTTTTTAGGTTTACTTGACTCACTCTCCATGTCACTGTAAGGAGCTTGGCAATTCAGGAGGATCATGGGGCAAACCTGGAGTTGCGGGGAGTAAGCTAACGGGGCTTGGGAACATTGGAAAATGCCTCCTGGGTATCTTCCACTGAAGATGTACCAGGAGCAGCCCACTGGCAGACTCTAAACATCTTGAACAGATTATGTATCTCATCTTAACAGACTACACTTGAACATCAAACATAATAAGCTGGAGATTGTTGCAGAAGAAAATCTGATTTACCCTTCTCAGCTAAGCTTACTTGCCACCATAACCCTCACCAGTCCAAGCTTAGAAAGTGGATTGATAGATGTTAGTAAATTAATTTAAATGGTGTTTACAGTTGTTTCATTTTCCATCAGTGTTACTTATCAGAAACACTTAGCAGACGACATCCCTTTCTTTTGGTGTATGCTAGTCAGGTTTGCTATTACAAGGCTCTGAAATAATTTTCAGCATTGTAGTGGCATATTATTGTGACATCCTTCTACATTTTGTGTTATTATGTAACACTAACAGCAAATATAAAAACAAATGGTTTTAAAAACTGAATCATATGCAAGTGATTTTTATACAAACAAACATCTGACACTTAAAATTTATTCTAGTTAACCATTTTATTATTCACATGATAACATACTTCTTAACCTCTTAGCAGAAGAAATGTGGGCAAAGTCTAAAATAATGAGGCAATAAAAGTCCAAAATAGGGGCATATTTTAAATAATGCTCTTATAAACTTTTTTTCTGAAAGATACGAAGACTGAAACTCAAATGTTTGTTATTATTTAGTGACTAAAATCCTCAGTGATTTGCCAGAAAACTACAAATTTTATAAGGAAAAGATCAAAAATCTGATGCAAAAATTTGTACTTCTGAGAAAATCTTGAGGACTGAATGGTAACTTTCTTAAAACTAGCTGTTATTGGAAACCTTGACAGTCACTTTAACATTTCACCACTAGAGGTCATACTAACTCAAGTTCTCAAATGTTGAACAAATTCATCTTTCTATTTCACACCTGTATGTAATTTTGTAATGCTGCAATTCAAAAGCATTCTACAACATTAAATAAAGGTCCAGCTTGGAGGTGAGGCACCATGCTGGTTATTAACATGATGTTTCACACTTTGTTTCTATTATTATGCCAGGTAAGTAATGACACCAGCCGCTCAAAGCAACCAGTCTCAGTGCTTATCTGGTGATATACTATAATTTCATTATAGGTGTTAGTAGGGAGCAGATGCTTCCATCTTCAGGGAACAATTACAGACAGCACAGCAAATAGATCTGTGGGTAGTGTTAACACACACACTTCCTAAGACAATGATCAGTGTTATTTATTTGATAGTGATCAGGGGTATGGAGTGTGGGTGCAATTCAAAAATAAGCAGCAAACACTGCTCCATATAAGAAAGTAAGCATGATAACTGTCAAGCAACTAGATGTAGACAGTCAGAATGTAGTTTCTTTTGAGATGGGAGGTGAGGAATCAGATTATATGTGAAAGCAAAGACAGTTTAAATGACTGATATTGTGGTTTGTCAGGGAGTGATGTCATATGTCTGAGAGCAACAAAATGAAATAAATTAATATGGTCATTATTTTTTTCAGTCTGATTGGAATCAAACATCAGAGGTGTATACAATGATAATGTGGATAACTTTAGTAGGTGATGAGGCAGGCTGTGTGTGAAGGCAATGGAAATTACATTTATTTGAGCACAGCTTAATGATCAATGTGTCTTGTTAAGGGTGATACATATGTGTAAGGGAAACAAGTTAAAATATATACTTTGTCATTATTTTATTTGACTTAATAATATTAAAATTAGAGGTTTGCACATTCTGATAGCAGTTACTGTGGTGGTGGGACAGGCTGTGTGTGAAGTTAAGTGATAGTTACTTGATTACAGCTTAACAATCATTAATTTGTTTTTTCAGGAAGAAGCAGCACATGCAAGGAATAATCCAGATGTATGAGAAGAGCAAGCTTAAATTCTGTAGCCATTATTCATTATACTTTGATCACAATCAGACATCAGAAGTGTACATAGTTAGAACATGTCTGTGTTTGGTGTGACTACACTTGAACATCACACATAATGAGCTGGAGATTGTTGCAGAAGAAAATCTGATTTACTCTTCTTAGCTAAGCTCACTTACCACCATAACCCTCACTAGGCCAAGCTTAGAAAGTGGATTGATTTTAGTAAATTCATTTATATGGTGTTTACAGTTGTTTCATTTTCCATCAGTGTTACTTAGAAACACTTAGCAGACAACATCCCTTTCTTTTGGTGTATGCTAGTCAGGTTTGCTATTACAAGGCTCTGGAATAATTTTCAGCATTGTAGTGGCATATTATTGTGACATTCTTCTACATTTTGTGTTATTATGTAACACTAACAGCAAATATAAAAACAAACGGTTTTAAACACTGAATCATATGCAAGTGATTTTTATACAAAGAAACATCTGACACAAAATTTATTCTAGTTAACCATTTTATTATTCACATGATAACATCCTTCTTAACCTCTTAGCACAAGAAATGTGGGCAAAGTCTAAAATAATGAGGCAATAAAAGTCCAGAATAGGGGCATATTTTAAATAATGCTCTTATAAACTTTTTTTCTGAAATATATGAAGACTGAAACTCAAATGTTTGTTATTATTTAATGACTAAAATCCTCAGTGATTTGCCAGAAAACTACAAATTTTATAAGGAACAGATCAAAAATCTGATGCAAAAATTTGTACTTCTGAGATAATCTGAGGACTGAATGGTAACTTTCTTAAAACTAGCTGTTATTGGAAACCTTGACAGTCACTTTAACATTTCACCACTAGAGGTCATACTAACTCAAAAAAGTTCTCAAATGTTGAACAAATTCATCTTCTTTCTATTTCACACATGTATGTAATTTTGTAATGCTGCAGTTCAAAAGCATTCTATAACATTAAATAAAGGTCCAGCTTGGAGGTGAGGCGCCATGCTGGTTATTAACATGATGTTTCACACTTTGTTTCTATTATTATGCCAGGTAAGTAGTGACACCAGCCGCTCAAAGCAACCAGTGTCAGTGCTTATCTAGTGATATACTATAATTTCGTTATAGGTGTTAGTAGGGAGCAGATGCTTCCATCTTCAGGGAAAAATTACAGGCAGAACAGCAAATAAATCTGTGGGTAGTGTTAACACACACACTTCCTAAGACAATGATCAGTGTTATTTATTTGATAGTGATCAGGGGTATGGAGTGTGGGTGCAATTCAAAAACAAGCAGCAAACACTGCTCCATATAAGAAAGTAAGCATGATAACTGTCAAGCAACTAGATGCAGACAGTCAGAATGTAGTTTCTTTTGAGATGGGAGGTAGGGAAGCAGATTATATGTGAAAGCAAAGGCAGTTTAAAATCCTGATATTGTGGTTTGTCAGGGAGTGACGTCATATGTCTGAGAGCAACAAAAAGAAATAAAGTAATATGGACATTATTTTTTTCAGTCTGATTGGAATCAAACATCAGAGGTGTATACAATGATAATGTGGATAACGTTAGTAGGTGATGAGGCAGGCTGTGTGTGAAGGCAATGTAAATTACATTTATTTGAGCACAGCTTAATAATCAATGTGTCTTGTTAAGGGTGATACATATGTGTAAGAGAAAAAAGTTAAAATATATACTTTGCCATTATTTTATTTGACTTAATAATATTAAAATTGGAGGTTTGCACATTCTGATAGCAGTTACTGTGCTGGTGGGACAGGCTGTGTGTGACGTTAAAGGATAGTTACTTGATTACAGCTTAACAATCATTAATTTGTTTTTTCAGGAAAAAGCAGCACATGTAAGGAATAATGCAGATGTATGAGAAGAGCAAGCTTAAATTCTGTAGCCATTATTCATTATACTTTGATCACAATCAGACATCAGAAGTGTACATAGTTAGAAAGTCTCTGTATTTGGTGTTATGTCCCTGCTTTGGGCCAGTAATCAAGGAGCCTCAATCCTCATCACTGACACTGGTGACAGACATTCACCTGGAACAAAAGTAGATACACACAATATTTCCAGATGCAGCGCTCTACATCAAGCACAATTTTCCTTTAGAGTACACAGGGAACACATTCCTATCCTGGGGGTGGGTTCTATCTCTCTCACCAGGTCCCAAATAAGACTCCACACTGACCACAGCTGTAGAGTTAAGTTCTCAGCCAAGTGTTCCAAGCCAAGTCCTCCACCACCCTCTCTGTGAAACCAGTGCTCTGTGTCCCTGTTCCAAGTAGCTGACACACAATTTTTACACACACACACACACACACACACACACACACACACACACACACACACACACACACACACACACACACACACACACACACACCTGGGAAAGGCTGGCATAGATTTACCAGCTATGCCCTCTTTGCCCAGATGATAAGGTAGATACTGCCACCAGAGCACTCCAAAGCTAGCTACTCAAAGGCTCTTATAAGGGTACCCAAATTAATACTAATACAAATGGTAATGTTCGACCAATGCAGCAAGGCTTTCAGGAGCAGCCACACTGTCACCAAATAAATATAAGTACTCTCAAAGATTAAAATATTCTCTAGAAGACCAGCCACAATGAAAAGCTTAAATATATTTAATAATATATAATAAAAGGACATGAAACTACTAAATATCTAGTTACAATAAACAGCAGAATTTCAGTCACAGGAAATATTAAAAATAACACAGATGGAAAGATTCAAACAGATAGAGAAAAACAATACTTCCCCTAATCTCACAATATTTTCCTGACTGATCTAAAGAATTACTGTTTCTTACTTACTTAATAAAGCAAGGTAAGATGAAGTGGGTGAGCGGTCATTCTTTGTCAAGTTTCAAAAACAGACTGCTCTGAGACCTCTGTCTCATCTAGTATTAAAACATAATTTCAGTGCTGGATTACAGAATGACATTGCATACATTTGGTCACCTGACTTGTCTTTCCCATACTACCACCTTTACTTGAAACTGAATCAGAATCTAGCACATATGTATCACAATACACCTACATATAACTTTGCTAAGATGTGTTATAGCAATCTGGAAGCTATAAAACCATTTCAAAAACTTCCACCTTTCCAGGGTAGCAATTAGTTTACCCCTAAGGCAATGCAGTAGGATTCCTAGTCCTGGTTTTCACAGACATTTCATCCATGGCTGTAATCAGATCTGTTAGATACAATCTTTATGGCCTAAACCGGGTAATTTAATTTCAGAATATTTTTCAAAGTTAGCTGGACTGAGATTAACCTCTTCTCTTCCAGTATCCTCTGTTACAATATATTAATTTCAATGGTTACAACACAGTCTGACATACAGGTGTATTTATTTTCTGTCCAGCAGGACCCACTGTTGGTACATTTTTAACACAAGCAGCTTTGCAAACACATTTTCAATGCAATCAGTTTGATATACAAATGATACATAATTATTTATAAAACTCCACCTAGCTTTTCTGGCATATGTTACACATCCACTGTCCTACTTCTCCTGGCATGGCTGGCAATACCTCACCTCATCACATTTGGGAATAGAGAACAAGCTGTATGTAAAGTCAAGAGTTGTTATATTTAGCTGATCACAGGCAAACTGACTTTGATATGGTTTGTCAGGAGCAGTGTATGTATATGTAAAAGAAAAAAAAGAGAAATACATTATTTAACTCTCACACACAACACACACACACACACACACACACACACACACACACACACACACACACACACACACACACGCACTCACTCATTTGATTTCATTCATGTGCCTACAGACTTGTACTCATACTTCCATAGACATAGATATGCTAACATTCCCCCATCAAAAAATACAACCACTAACCACAAAAAGCACTTCACCTCATGAAAACATCAGTAAAACAACATCATGAGAAGAACAATGCTCGGAGATGCTTTTTCCTTTTATTACACGTGCTGGTACCGCGGCCATTTGCCTTCAAATGGAACAATTTAATTCAAAACATCACCTCCTTATATACCAAACACTGCAAACAATTATGTACAATTAATTGATCAGCTAAATACTAATACTCATTATTAACTGATTTTCTTAAAGTGCAACCACATAGTGCAAATCTATACAACTCAAGGGAAACCATTATATACATCAATAACAAAAAATAAGCACATATGATATAAGTATATATTTTAAACATAGAATAATAACTCATGTGTACATACAAATACATGCTTTTCTAGACGTCGAGTTTTACATTAATGGGCAGGGCAAAGTTCAACACAGACCATATAGAAAACCAACTTCAGTGAATAATTTTCTGCTGACAGTATGCATCCCCCACATTTACTTAGAGCACTGCCATACGGTGAATTTAGAAGAATTTTCTATAATACCTCTGAAAAGGAATGTAGAAAAGTTTTCATGGATGAAGTACATGAAAGACTATTACTAAGGGGTTATTCTGAGACAATTCTCTCTAAAGCCCAACAGAAGGTTTTAAAACAAGGATATAGGGCAAGTCATCATTATGTAGAGAGAGAGAGGTCACAAGAAGAGGAAAAGTTATTTTTGTAACTAAATTTTCTGATTTTTCTGAAACTTTGGAGGAAATAGTAAGACAATTTTGGGGTATAGTAACTGAGGATATTATGGTGGGAAATCTTTTTCCCAAACATATTACTTTCTCATATGGCAGACATAATAATTTGAAAGAATTGTTTAATAGAAAGATCTATGGGATCGAGGATGGAAAAACTGTATGCATGTACAGATGTGGGAATTGTACTGTGTGCAATAAGGTTAAACATGTACATGATAATAAGATTAATGGAAAAACCTACTTTGCTAAGGAAAAATTCAACTGCAACTCATGTGGGATGATTTATATTATTGGATGTAATTGTTCCAAGACTTTGTGATACATAGGACAAACTACAAGAAAAGTTAAGGTTCAGATTTTAGAACATTTTGGAGACATTAGAAGGAAAAATATGGATAGCCCTGTAGCTAACCATTTTATATCTGCACATAAAGGAGAAATGGGGGGATTCATTTTTAGTGTACTAGCATGACCCAAAGTTTATAATGGCAACTTTAAAATGGAATTGAACAAACTTGAGCACAGGATGATAGTAAATTATCATACATTAAGTCCTAGAGGAATGAATTTAGATAGTAATATAACTTTGTAAAATAAAAAATAGTAGGATAAAAGAATATGTATAGTAAGAGTAAATCTATGGAAATAAGTTATGATATATTTTAAAATAGTTAGTTTAGTATAATATAAATATGGGCTTGATCAAATTAAAGAGGTTAACATGGAATTTTTTTCATGAATGCATTAGTTTATAAAATTCGTTAAAATTGTTTATATATATATAAATATATATATATATATATATATATATATATATATATACATACATACATACAGAAAAACACTTTTACATGTATTTGTATGTACACATGAATTATTATTCTATGTTTAGAGTATATAGTTAAATCATATGTACTTATGTTTGTTATTTGATGTATATAATGGTATCCCTTGAGTTGCATAGATTTGCACTATGTGGTTGCACTTTAAGAAAATCAGTTAAAAATGAGTATTAGTATTTAATTAATCAATTAATTGTACATAATTGTTTGCAGTGTTTGGTATATAAGGAGGTGATGTTGTGAATTAAATTGTTCCATTTGAAGACGAATGGCTGAGGTACCAGAATGTGTAATAAAAGGAAAAAGCATCTCCGAGCGTTGTTCTTCTCATGATGTTGTTTTACTGATATTTTTTGTGAGGTAACACTCCCCCATCCCCATTTCTTTCCTGAAATTACCTGCACTGCAACTGCTTCCATTGGAGTGACTAGGTAACTGCCATCTTTTGGTGTTGGTCACTTTTTCCTCCATCCATGGAAATTTGCAAAGCTGAATGATTCATTGAATTGCTCGGCAGTATACATTAGAGGAGCCAAAGGCATTTCTGGGAGAGACCACATGGCTAATTAACATTAGCTGCTCCCCCAAATAGCCTTATTGTTATCTGGCTTGGGCAGCAGAACCACTCTGCATGCTAATGTTACCACTAGAGGAAACCTCAGTGGTAGGGCAGCCTATGTGTCAGAAAGTGTTGCTTTAAGGGGGTTGCCACTTGTGTTAAGGCTTTTTGATTGCAGTAATCCATTCTAAATCCCAGGGAAGGTCTTTTAGGATTAAATATCCAGGTTCCTTTCATCAAAATATAAAACACTCTGGAAGAAATACAGTAAAAAAAATAATAAAATAAATTATTGACATGCATATATAACATCATATTTGGTCAGATTGATCAATCAACAAACAGCAACACCTGTAAAGCATTCAGTTTAAATTAAAAGTGTAACTGTCAATTTTCTTCAGAGCAGTAAATGTAAAAAGCACTAAAGCATAAAAATATAGTTTTGTTGTGACTTCATGCCAAAAATTAATGCATATTTCTGGGTAAAAGTAAAGTTCTTTATTCTTAAGTGATGTAGCATAAAAATTGCATTTTTTGTTAATATTCAAAATAAAGATTTTTTTTGTCTCTGAAGCTAGGGACAAGATATAATGATGTGCCGTTTAGGTTATTGTCCTAATATTATTCATAGGGAAGGTCATGATAACATTTAAGATCATTATGCATTAATATCTGTTTAGATATATGAAGTAAACTCTCCTGTACTCTCCAACCTAGCCAACTAAATACCAACCCCCCCCCCCAGGACCCTTAGATCATCCGATAAACTTATACTGAAGGTAACAAAATCCCATAATTATGTCAGTAACTCTCTCTTCTCCTTCAAAGTAGCCAAACAGTGGAACCTATTACCCCAGAATATCTTAAAAAACACATATCATCATAGCTTCAAAAAACTCCTAAAGGAATACCTTACTCAACAATAGCTATGCTCCTGTAATACTCCTGGCTAGTTTCTCATGTCTTTGATCAAATGTTTTTTTGTTCTGCTATCTTCTTGTCTTACTTCTACCAAATGAAAATACCACAATGGTTTTTAGTTATATATCTAATAAGTTTCATATTACTGTCTGTAATAAGGCTTAAGAAATGTAATGTTTTCTGTTTTACAGTCACCTTTTTGTAAATTGTGATTGTTGACAACTGTCAAACTTTTTGTATATTGTTTGTAAATCTTTCAAAAAGTTTTGTATTCTTTTTGTACAATTGTTATGGAGCTTATCTCCCCGGGTCTCCGCTGAAAATGGGCTACTTGCCCAGCCAGAATCTACCCGGTTAACAAATGTAAAATAAATAAAAATAATAAATAAAAATTGCCAACAATGTCAGTAGCATGGGGAGAATCCTGTTGAAAATGTCAATAATGGAGGGGTTAAGAAGTTTTAAGGAATTAGTAAACAAAGTCTTACTTATCAAGGTGGAAGTTGTACTGCCTTTATTCCTCTGCTGGTGTTATAAAGAAAGGGTGGCTGTAGAACTGTAGTTTACTTCTTCTTCTTCTTCTTCTTTTGGCTTTTCCTGGTTAGGGGTCACCACAGTGGATCATCTGTCTGCTCATGATTGGCAGTAAAGTTTTACAGTGTCGAGTTGCAAGCCCGGCATCCAACCTTCCACAGAAGGCACACATGCACGCGCACACACACTCACATCTAGGGCCAGTTTAGAGTGTCCAATCCACCTACAGCATGTCTTTGGGATGTGGGAGGAAACCAGAGCACTCAGAGGAAACCCATGCGACCACAGGGAGGACATGCAGACTCCACACAGAAGGCACCCCAGCTGAGGATCGAACTGGAGAACCTCTTGCTGTGAGGCAGTAGAATTGTAGTTTACTGATAGTACTGAAATATTTTGCACATTTTCCTGATTGAAATGTGTCTTATTATTCTGTCTGAGAGCAGAGCTTAGCTGTATCAGTGTGCTTGCACAGGACACAGCACTTCAAGAGTGGGATGTGAACTGTGTTTTTGAAAGGCTAAGTAAATCATCTTTGAGCCCAAAGACTTCATTCCCCTGAAGTTCCTGGCTTGAAAACACGTTGATATGCCCACTTCTTATACAATGTTATATTACAAGGATAAGGTTCTTGTGATGGATCTTTTCTAGATTATCTAGAAGCAAATGATTCAGTTTCTTTCCTTTACTTTCTTTATTCTACCAGCCCTAGAGTTCTGATCTGCAGCCCCAGACCATATAGATTTACAATTAAAGGCAAAAGCCAACAAGGAAGCTTGAGCAAATGGACACTTCATTCAATATCATAATGCTGGCATATTAGAAATTCTGGCAGGAAAGCAGGTTATTTAGAAATTTCTTGCTGGAATTGTTGCATCCTGTTACTATTGCTAAGAGACCTCCATAGGGAAAATATGGGTTCATTCTTCTAAAGGTCCTGTGGCTTTGGTGCCATTGTTCACAGTGTCCTCTTCTGGGAATATCTGCATGGTGGGAACATGTTCTGCAATCCACTCACTCATAAAACAATACCAATTTGTTCAAGAACTAGGGGAGGCTTTGCTGGAGTAACCCTAGAGATGCTAGGCAGTGCCTTTGATTGCAGCTAGATGATTTACAACTGCATTTGAAACTTATGGATTGAAGAGATGCGATTGGATGAAGGGATATAGTACAACTGTGTGACATATCATCATGACAGTAGAAATCTTAATTCACTCCTGTCTCTCCAAGGTACCCTAACACCTTCCATCTTTTGAGATTTTAAGGTATGTGTGTAGTTATATGTTGATTTTCAGATGTTAACTGTACTTTATTTTAGTTTGTGTGCAGTGTTGGCCAATGACTGATTGACTACACTATGGGTGTGTGATACTGCTTCAGTTAAGCAGGTGCCCTGCCTAGTGGTGGTCATTGAAATGACAAGGCTGTGACATAACTTGTCACTGTGGGCAGGAATCAGGGTGCACAGTGATATTTGGTTATATGTAGTATAAATAGCATGATGACCACTAAGAAAGACAACTTTTCTGTGGTTGTCAAGTAGCAAAAACTGATTTGGATTACTTATATTCTGTTAGATCAGAATTGCTGGTGTCAGATTTCTGTTTTTTTGTACAGTTTTAGCTCGGAGGCCTGGTGACCATCAAGTGTCCACCAGCTTTGTAGGGGCTGTCATCCAAGTAGTGACAGGAGTTGATTGCACCCTTACTGGCATCTGGGAAATGAGGGTGCTCTTATACACTGTGGTGCCTATGTTACACTGCTCTTTTTACCCTGTGCTAGTTATGTCCCAAGGGAGTTACATTGCTTTTATGATGCTGTGGTATCTACATCACAAGGGATGTTACATCACCCTTATGATGCTGTGGTAGCTATAGCACAAGGGATGTTACATTGCCCTTATGATGCTGTGGTAGCTATGTCACACAGGATGTTACACTGTCTTTCTACCATGTGTTTGCTAAGTTACACAGGAATTTGCATTGCCTTTATTACCCTAAGATAGCTAAGTCACACAGGATGTAACACTGCCCTTATTACCCCATGGTAGCTATGTTACATAGGATTTTGCACTGTGCTTATTACCCTGTAGTAGCTATATCACACACAATGTTACATTGCTGTTATTACCCTGTGGTAGCTAAATCACACAAGATATTACACCTCTCCTATTACCCTGTGGTAGTTTTGTCAGACAGAATGCTATACTGCCCTTCTTACTCTGCAGTAGCTATGAAAGACAGGCTGTTACACTGATGTTATTACCCTGTGATAGCTGTGTCAACAAGATGTTACACTGCTGCTATTACCTTGTGGTAGCAATGTCACACAGGTTGTTACTCTGCTATTATTGCACTGTGGTAGCTAACTCACAAAAGGTGTTACAATGTTGTTATTACCTGTGGTAATCATGTCATACAAGATGTTGTACTGCCTTTATTACCCTGTGGTAGTTATGTTATCCAAAATGTTACACTGCATTTCTTACTTTGTAGCTGCTATGTTATGAAGGATATTACATTGCCCTTATAACCCTGTGATAGTTATGTCTTCTATAATGTTGCTCTGCCTTTATTACCCTGTGGTAACTGTGTCACACAGGATGTTGCACTGCTTTTATTACCCTTATGGTAGCTTTGTGATACAGGATGCAACAATGCTCTTCTTAAGCCGTGGTAACTATGTCACACAGGAAGTTGTACTGCCCTTATTAAACTGTTGCTATCTCTGTCACACAGGATGTTACACTGGTCTTATTACTCTGTAATGGCTACATCATACAGGATGCTACACTCCTTATTATCATGCAGTAGCTGACTCATACAGGATGTTACACTGCTGTTATTACCCTGTGGTAGATATGTCACACACAATGTTACACTACATTTCTTACCCTGGGATAGCTTTGTTACACAGGATGTGACACTACCTTTATTACCCTGTGGTAGCTATCTCACACAGGATGTCATACCGCTTTTCTTTCCCTGTGATTATTTTTTAACTGCCCTTTTTACCCTGTGGTAGCTATGTCACACACAATGCTACACTGTCCTTATTACACTGTGGTAGCTATGCCACACACGATGTTACACTGTCCTTATTACCCTGTGGTAGCCATGTCCCACACAATGTTACACTGTCATTACCCCATGGTAGCTATGTCACACATGTTACACTGTCCTTATTTCCCTGTGGTAGCTATGGCACACACAATATTATACCATCCTTACTACCCTGTGGTAGCAGTGTCACAGACGATGTCACACTGTCCTTATTACCCTGTGGTAGCTATGTCACACACAATGTTACACTGTCCTTTTTACGCTGTGGTAGCTCTGTCACGCACGATGTTACACTGTCCTTATTACCCTGTAGTAGCTCTGTCATACATTATGTTACACTGTCCTTACTACCCTGTGGTAGCTATGCACACACAATGTTGCACTGTCCTTATTATCCTGTGGTAGCTCTGTCACACATGATGTTACACTGTGCTTATTGCCCTGTGGTAGCTATGTCACACACGATGTTACACTGTCCTTATTACCCTGTAGTAGCTCTGTCATACATTATGTTACACTGTCCTTACTACCCTGTGGTAGCTATGCACACACAATGTTACACTGTCCTTATTATCCTGTGGTAGCTCTGTCACACATGATGTTACACTGTGCTTATTGCCCTGTGGTAGCTATGTCACACATGTTACACTGTCCTTATTACCCTGTGGTAGCTATGTCACACAGTGTATTACACTGGTCTTATTACCCTATGGTAGCTCTGTCACACATGATGGTACACTGCCCTTTTTACCCCATGGTAGCCTGTCACACATGATGTTACACTGTCCTTATTACCCTGTGGTAGCTATGTTACACACAATATTACACCATCCTTACTACCCTATGGTAGCAATGTCACAGATGAAGTTGCAGTCTTCTTATTACCCTGTAGTAGCTATGTCATGCACAATGTTACACTGTCCTTATTACCCTGTGGTAACGCTGTCACACACAATATTACACTGTCCTTATTACCCTGTGGTAGCTCTGTCACACATGATGTTACATTGTCCTTATTACCCTGTGATAGCTATGTCACACATGATGTTGCACTGTCATTACCCTGTGGTAGCTATGTCACACACATTACACTGTCCTTATTACCCTGTGGTAGCTATGTCACACACAATGTTACACTGTCCTTAGTACCCTGTGGTAGCTCTGTCACACACAATGTTACACTGTCCTTACTACCTTATGGTAACTCTGTCACACACAATGTTACACTTTGCTTATTACCCTGTGGTAGCTATGTCATGCACATTACACTGTCCTTATTACCATGTTGTAGCTATGTCACACATGTTACACTGTCCTTATTATCCTGTGGTAGCTATGCCACGCACAATATTGCACCATCCTTATTACTCTGTGGTAGTTATGTCACACAGTATGTTACACTGTCCTTATTACCCTGTGGTAGCTATGTCACACACAATATTACACCATCCATATTACCCTGTGGTAGTTTTGTCACATAGGTTCATAGGTTCATACTAGGCTATCTGCCCTAGGGCATTTATAAGCCTAGCCAGAGTGTGTTTGGCTTTTGCCACCCATTTTAAATTAATTTTGCTGCCCTTTTTCGAGGTTAGTATACTGTGCCTCTGTCTAACAGTGACACAGAAGTGATACCCGGGGTAAACCTACGATTTCCCATCCACTCATCAAGATTCATCTTGAAGAGAGTCAATGAGGGACTCTGCCTAACTTGGACTGGGATATTTTTCCAGAGTGAAGGGAGCCTCTGGGTTATGAATCTGTCCCTCCAGCATGTCCTATTTATTTCAGTGCTGAGGTTCAAGTCTGTTGAGTGTGTAGCTTGATGGGATTTGGATTTTCTGAGGTGCAGCATGTCCATTAATTCCAGGTTGGACATGGCTTTATACGTCAGGCACAGATCGCCTCTGAGCAGGCGGTATGCCACTGAGTAGAGCTGGAGTTTCTTTAACCGGGCAGCATATGGCATCTGTTTGAGCCCTTTGATCCTCTTGGTGAGGTACTTTTGGGGTCTTTCCAGTTGCTGCAGGTGTCTGGTAAGGTACATCCCAAAAGGGGCATTGTACTCAATTATGGGCCTGATGAGGGATGAGTAAAGAGGTACAATGACCTCCCCTGATCTAGATGTGAATCCCTTCCTGATTAGGTGGGCTATATAAAATGTTTTTCTAACCACTTTGGCCATGTGGTTGTCAAATGAGAGATTGCTATCAACTTGGGTCCCCAGGTCCTGAATTACTTCTTCTGTACTTAATGGATTACCACCTATGTGGTAATTTGTGGGCACTTTGTTTTTGCCAAAGGGGATGACTATACACTTTTTGGCGTTTAGCTTGAGGCCATGGCTCTGGCACCAGTTGTCTGTTTCTATGAGGCCCTTTTGGAGGATGCTTGTGTCGGCTTGAGAGTCGATTATGGCACCCAGTTTGCAGTCATCTGCGAACTTGGTCAGCCACAGTCCTTCCGTGTTGGCCTGTACCTCTGAGAAATATATACAGAACAAGAGAGGTCCCAGGATTGAGCCTTGTGGGATGCCACTTGTAACTGGTTTGGAGTCTGACATGGCTCCAGTAATTCTAACCATGTGTGTTCTGTCCTTGAGCCAGTTTGCAACCCATCTAGTGACATAAGGGTTTATATTTAAGCAGGTGAGCTTATCTATAATGCCCGAGTGGGTTATTGTATCGAAGGCTTTTGTGAGGTTCAGGTAGGGTATGTGGACCACCTTCCCCTCGTCAATGGCCTTGGTGACTGTTTCAAAGAAATTGACCAGGTTTAAGAGGCAGGATCTGCCCTTAACAAAGCCTAATTGGATAGGATTCAGTGTCTGTAGGTCCCCAATATCTTTATTTATGAGGTCCATGATGATCCTTTCCATAGCTTTGCAGACCAAGCTAGTCAGGCTTATTGGGCGATAGTTTTCAGGATCCGTTGAGGCACCACCTTTGTGGAGAGGGACCACTGTTGCTGTACGTCACTCTTTGGGTACATATCCTGTAGTAAGGCTGAGATTGAACAGTAGTTTTATGTTTGGGTTTAGCTCTTCTTGGAGTTCATATAGGATGCAGCCTTGGACACCGTCTGGTCCCACTGATGCTGTGTTTTTTGCTTTGGAGAGGGCGGCTCTTACCTGAGCATCTGAGATGTCAGGGGGGCAGCCCTCTGCTGGGATAGATATTTGCCCTTTTGGTGGGGAGGGGGGGAGAAGTTTGCGCTGAACCTGTCATCTAGGATGTTGGCAATGTCTGTGGGTTCGATGTATTTTTTGTCATTTTGGAGTAATTCTGAGCATATCTGGGAATTCCCACCCAGGTTCCTAACATAACTAAAGAAAGCCTTGTGATTATCCTTAGTGTCTTGTGCAATTTTTCTCTCGAAGCTGGCCTTAGACGATTTTATGAGTGCCCGTAGTTTTTTGCTAATACTGATCAGAGATGCCTTCCCTTTTTGGGATATTGCTCTATCATGTAGTAGCTTCCTCCTTCTACTGTATAGTTTGTTTATGGCTGGGGTCCACCAGACAGGACGTCTGCCTTTGGAGGATTGGGTCTTGGTTTTATTTGGGATTGCATGATCCATGCATTCCTGAAGGTGTTCATAGAATGCGTTTATAAAGGATTCTGCAGTCTGGGCCGTATTTTCCACAGGCTCGGGGGCTTTGAAGGATTCCACCTCGGTTTTGAGGAGTGTGAACTTTGCTTTAGAGAAGTTTTTCACTGTGGTTTTCTGGGCAGGGGGTGGGGTCGGGATGTGAATATCCAGCGAGATTAGTTTATGGTCTGATCTTACCAGTGAGGGATACACTTCTGGTCTGGAGCATAGAGCCCCCATGTTGGTGATGATCAGGTGCAGTATGTTTTCCCCTCTTGTGGGAGTGGTAACATGTTGTTCAATAGCATTTGAGTTTATAAATTCTAGGAACCTTTGGGCTAGGGTGTTGGAGCTAGAGTAATGCTCCCAGTCTACGTTAGGGTAGTTGAAGTCGCTTAGTATGTTACACTGGTCTTATTACCCTGTGGTAGCTATGTCACATGCAGTGTTACACTGCTCTTATTACCCTGTGGCATACCTGTCAACTGTCCAGATTTTGTGCAGATTATCCAGATTTTTGCCGCATATTTTTGGTCTATTCTTTATAAAATTTGTGGTTTTCTGGCTAAATCACTGGGATGATCTTAGGATTGAGTCACTAAATAATGGCATACATTTTAGTTTCAGACTTGAAATCCTCCAGAAAATGTATGTTAGCACAAACTCTGCCACTCTAGCAACTAAGAGCAATATTTAAAATCTGCCCCCCCCCATTTTGTCAAGCTTTGTCCAGATTTTTTGCAGTAAGAGGTTGAGAGGTATGCTCTGTGGTAGCTGTATTACACAATATGTTACGCTACTGTTATCACCCTGTGGAAAGTATTATCACAGATACTATTACACTGTCTTACCCTGTGGTAGCTATGTCATGCAGGGTCTTACACTGTGATTATGCTGTGGTAGCTGTATCACACAAAATGTCAAACTACTATTATTACCCTGTGGTAGGTATACCACTCAGTGTTGTTATGAGACAAGGCCAGCTTATTAAAATGTATATTAATTTCAGTTTATTAATGATGCTATAATATGATTGTTAAAAAGCATAATTTGTATGCAGGGCTGGGAAAAAATACAGCTTTATAAGCCCACAGTATTGCTGCTTTTTTTAATGAATTCTTTTAGTATGTAATAAGAGAGAATAGTACGTGTTGCATGAAGTGAGGCATGTAGTTATTACAAAAAGTAATTTGTTAGCCTGACTCCTCTAGGCTAGGAGTGCGTTGTTGCTAGGGTAGGTTTGAAACATCCAAGGTTAGAAACAAGACCCCTTGGAAGCAGATGAATCATGTATAGGAAGGTGTTTATGTGAAGTCTGTGGCGAAAATCATGAGGGATGACGACATTTGCAAAGTTTTCTATAGGATACAATAATTATAACATCATGAAATTGCACGAGCAGTTTGATAAGAAAATGTATAAACTTACAGTTTTTGTATGTAAAGTGAGAATGCTTCATCAAGAATTATGAAGACGAACTCCCAGCGCTGTAAGAATAAAATTTCTGTTTGCACATCCTGAAGTGTTGTTCCTGACTAGAGACATATACGGTAAATTCTTAATGTTATTTATTTATGACTTTAACAATTTGGTGCTGTTCTCTGGATATGAACTTTGGTATTGCTGCAGGGCAGTTCTGGAATAGGGCCCATCACATATTTTGTGTGAATTCCACACTGCTTTGTATGGAATAGTCAGAGATTCAGATGTGTGGCTATTCGGGGTGTGCAAACATACTAGCCTTGTCAGGGAAATTGTTTTATAAGGGAAAAGGGTTGGTTTGTGTTTTTTTCTTTCTCTCTTTTAGACAATTTTAGCAAAATGTAGTATAAGTGCATGACTGTGTTTGTAGAATAAATGCATAACTGTGTTTGTAGTATAAGTGCATGAATGTGCTTTTGTTTGACTGAGTGGTTGTAAGATATACAAGTAATAGTGGGAGGACCCCACAGTAAATGAGTATAGTAAATGTATGTGCACATACAGTAAAGGACAAATTAACACAAGGAGACGTCTTGTGTTGAGGGCGGTATCCTCAGGATTGAAAGGTAAGAAGTACGAGAGATGTTTTTATTCTGTCAATGTATGAATGCATGAGAGAATGAAAAGAAAAAGTTAAAAGCTAAAAGTAAAGTTAAAGCAAGCTCATGAGCCCACCGCATGATTAGGAGGTAGACTGTCAAGTTAAAACAAGTTCATGAGCCCACCGCATGATTGGGACATAGACTGTAAAGTTAAAACAAGTTCATGAGCCCACTGCATGATTAGGAGGTAGACTGTCAAGTTAAAACAAGTTCATGAGCCCACCGCATGATTGGGACATAGACTGTAAAGTTAAAACAAGTTCATGAGCCCACTGCATGATTGGGACATAGACTGTAAAGTTAAAACAAGTTCATGAGCCCACCGCATGATTTGGGCATAGATTATGCAAGTTCATGAGCCCACCGCATGATTAGGAGGTAGACTGTCAAGTTAAAACAAGTTCATGAGCCCACCGCATGATTGGGACATAGACTGTAAAGTTAAAACAAGTTCATGAGCCCACTGCATGATTGGGACATAGACTGTAAAGTTAAAACAAGTTCATGAGCCCACCGCATGATTTGGGCATAGATTATACAAGTTCATGAGCCCACCGCATGATTGGGATGTAGACTGTAAAGTTAAAACAAGTTCATGAGCCCACTGCATGATTGGGACATAGACTGTAAAGTTAAAACAAGTTCATGAGCCCACCGCATGATTTGGGCATAGATTATACAAGTTCATGAGCCCACCGCATGATTGGGATGTAGACTGTAAAGTTAAAACAAGTTCATGAGCCCACTGCATGATTGGGACATAGACTGTAAAGTTAAAACAAGTTCATGAGCCCACCGCATGATTGGGACATAGACTATATGCTGTTAAAACAAATTCATGAGCCTACCGCATGACAAGACGTAGAGGTATGCATTGTTAAAATAAATTCATGAGCCCAAAAGCAAGTTGGGACTTAACAGTGTGATTGTGTGAAAGTACCCTTAGAGGGTCCAAAAGAGTGGTCATTTCTGGACACAGTACCTATCTGCCCCATTATCCTGACCACAATGCTGGAGCTGTAACTTTTGAGCTCGCGCAGGGATGAAAGCAAGGGGGTGCTGTGGGAAAAGGCTGATCGAAACCTCTCCTCTGTTGCTGCAGCATGGTGACAGACTTCCTACCCTTCCCTCCCTGTATGGTGTGTGGATTACTACAGTTATTTTCTGTCTTCAGAATTGCCAGGATCAAGGCGTTGTAAGGTAAGCGTAACATTTTTATTACTGATTTATAAAATAAGAAGAATGGGAGCAAAGATAAGCAAGCAAGATCAAATCCCTGAAAAGGGAACACCTGCATAGTTTATGTATTTTAACTATGAGAAGGAAAGTTGTAAATATCTGCATGACTGGTTTCAGCTTAATAAGAATTGTGTTGGTGGGGTATTTCCATTAAATGGAACTTATAAGACTAAACTGTTGACATTGAAAGGCATTTTGGAAAAAAAAAAGCAAAGCAAAGTAAGTGGGGAACAAATGACAGCATTTTATTCTTGGTACAGTAAAGCACTTAGGTTCATAGGTTCATAGGTTGGTACTAGGCTATCTGCCCGAAGGCATTTATAAGCCTAGCCAGAATGTGTTAGCTTTCGCTGCCCCCTTAGATTAGTTCCCTGTGCCTCTGTCCAGCAGAGCCATTGAAGTGATCCCTGGGGTAAACTTTCTGTTTCCCATCCACTCGTTAAGGTTTCTCTTGAAGAGGGTTAGTGAGGAGCTCTGCCTAATGTAGATTGGAATCTTATTTCAGAGCATAGGAAGTCTCTGGGACAGGAATCTATCCCTCCAGCACATCCTATTTATTGTTGTGGTGATGTTTAGATCCCTGGAGCATGAGGCTCGAGGGGATATGGTTTTCTTTAGGTGGAGCATGTCCATCAATTCTGGGTTGGACATGGCCTTGTATGTCAGGCAGAGATCACCTCTGAGTAGGCGGTATGCAACTGAGTACAGCTGGAGTTTCTTCAGTCAAGCTGCATAGGGCATCTGCTTGAGGCCAGTGATCCTCTTGGTGAGGTACTTTTGTGGTCTTTCCAGTTGCTGCAGGCGTCTTGTAAGGTACATCCCAAATGGGGTATTGTACTCTATGATGGGTCTGATGAATGATGCATAGAGGGGCCTTTTTTGATCTGGATGCAAACCCTTTTGTGATTAGGTGGGCCACATAAAAGGATTTTCTAACCACTTTGGCAATGTGATTATCAACGGAGAGATTACTATCTACTTGGGTCCCCAGATCCCTTATTACGTCTTCCATATTCAGGGGGCTACCACCTATGTGGTAGTTTGTGGGTACCTTGTTTTTTCCAAAGGGGATGACTATGCACTTTTTGGCATTTAGCCTGGGGCCATGATTTTGACACCAGGTATCTGTCTCAGTGAGACCCTTTTGGAGGATGTCTGTGTCAGCTGGAGAGCCAATTATAGCCCCTAGTTTGCAGTCGTCTGCGAACTTGGTCAGCCATAGTCCTCCTGTGCTTGCCTGTACCTCTGAGAAGTATATGCCAAACAGGAGGGGTCCTAGGGCTGAGGCCTTAGGAATGCCACTTGTAACCTGTTTAGAGTCAGATCTAGCTCCCGCAACTCTTACCATGTGGGTTCTGTCTGTGAGCCAGTTGGCAACCCATCTCATGATGTAGGGGTTTATGATCTGGCTGGTGAGCTTGTCTATAATACCTGAGTGGGGAATGGTGTTGAAGGTCTTTGCAAGGTCTAGGTAGGCTGTGTGGATCACATTTCCCTCATCTATAGCCTTGGTAACTGTCTCAAAGAAGTCCACCAGGTTTAGGAGGCATGATCTGCCCTTAACAAAGCTGAACTGGGTGGGGTCCAGTGTTTTGGAGGTTTCCAATGCCTCTGTTAATGAGATCCATGATGATGCACTCTAGAGCTTTGCAGACCAAGCTAGTCAGGCTTATAGGGTGATAGTTCCCGGGGTTCGTTGTGGCTCCACCTTTGTGGAATGGAATAACCATTGCTGTGCACCACTCTGTGGGTACATAGCCTGTAAAGAGGCTGAGTTTAAACGGTGTGTTTAAGTGAGGGGTTAGTTCATCTTTTAGCTCATGTAGGACGCAGCCTGGGACACAGTCCGGTCCCATTGATGCTGTGTTTTTGGCTTTGGAGAGGGCTGTTTTAACCTAAGTGTCTGTGATTTCAGGGGCACCACATTTTTCTGGTATAGTTATGGGCCCTTTTGGGGGTGAGAGGGTGGTGAAGTTTGCACTGAACCTGTCTGCCTGGATGTTGGCTGTATCAGTTGGTTTAGTGTATTTTGTTCCATTCTGCATTAACTCCGAGCAGATCTGAGAATTGCCACTTCGATTCTTGACATAGCTAAAGAATGCCTTGTGGTCATCTTTGGAGTCCATGGCAATTTTTCTTTCTAAGCTAGCCTTGGATGATTTTATGAGGAAATGTAGTTTCTTGCTGATACTGATCAGGGATGTCTTCCCTTCTTGGGATTTTACTCTTTTTCTGTACTAGTTTCCTCCTTCTATTGTATAGCTTGTTTAAGGCAGGGGTCCACCAGACTGGTTTCCTTTTCTTGGAGGAGTGAGTCTTGGTTTTGTTTGGGATAGCATGATACATGCATTCTTGTAGGTTCCCGTAGAGTGCATTAGTAAAGTATTTTGCAGCTTGGACAGCGTTATCCTTTAGCATGGGGGCTTTGAAATTTCCCACCTCGGTCTTAAGTAACGTGAAGTTTGCTTTTGAAAAGGTTTTCATGGTGGTTTCTTTGACTGGGGGTGGTGGCGGAATGTGGATATTCAGAGTGATTAGTTTATGGTCAAATCTAACCAGCGAGGGGTTGACCTCCGGTGTGGAACACCGGTCGCCCATTTGGTGATGACCAGGTCCAATATGTTGTCATAAATTCTAGGAAATGTTAGGCAAGGGAGTTTGTACTTGAGTATTTCTCCCAGTTAATGTTTGGGTAATTGAAATCACCCAATATCAGGGTGTTTGGTAGGACCTTTATGTTTCCCAGTGTTTCCAGGAATGCAGAGTGGGGGTCCTGGGACATGGGTGATCTGTAGCAAGCTATAATTTGAATAGCAGTTTTGCCCATTGTTAGTTGCACGTGGATGATCTCTGAAGCATCGTGCTGTGCCACTAACCTGGAGGTGTGGGTATCCTTGATGAATATGGATACTCCCCCACCTTTTGTATTTAGGTCCGGGTTTTGTGGCCAAAATGTATAGTATGAGTTGTAGCCTGGTAGTGCTGGGATGCTATCTGGAGCCTTAAACCAGGTTTCTGTTACTGCACATATGTAAATTTTCTCCATACTGATGAGTGCCTCGAGTGTGTGCATTTTGAGGTTTAGACTTCTGGCATTGAGTAGCATTACCCTCAGTTTTTTGTTACTTGTGCTATTTACGGCGGTGGGTTTGTCTTTTGAGCCTTGCGTAAAAAGGCACTATGGGGGTGGCAAGAACCTTGGCCAGTATTCAAAAGCCTAAGGGTGACAGGTGCAAGCCGTCTCTAGCGAAGCAGCGTGGCTTGTCGAGCATGTCATCTCAGGCTGACAGACACTGGATCCCCTTTGAATGACACCAGAAACTTAGCCAATTGTTGAAATTGATAATTTTTTCTCTATACAGTGGTATCATTCTTGGTGAGGGCAGGATGCTACTCAGAGTCAGGGTCATACCAGTCTGGGCTATGTGATCAGAGAGCTCCTCCGTGTCTCTTTTCATGTAGTCCAGGGAGGTACGGCTCAGGTCATTCACACCAACATGGCAAATGACAGAGTCATATTTGTACTTGTTCTGGAGTGACCTGAGTGCTTGTGTTATGTGGCAGATCCTGGCACCTGACAGGCAGCTAACAGTAACCTTCTCCTTGTTCTGCCTAGTGAGTGGGGCATCAGTGTGCCTGACTATAGAGCCACCTATTACCAATGGCGGCTGGTGACTTCAAATCAAAGGGGGGCTGCAGGAGACAACTGAATGGGTGGGGTCAAGGGGAAGGGGTGTGGCCAACTAGAAAGGGGAGGAGCTATGCTCAAAACCACAAAAAATAACTTTAATTAAATACGCTGCCCTGGGTGGCAAACCATCATTATGAGAGTCCAATCAAGACAAAAATAAGTGTAGAAGAATAAAAATATTTCAATGCATTGGCTGCATGACAGCTTACTTAATATCTAGATGGAAACAAAAGGTTGTGAGGCATGAAAAAATAATTTACTTTTTAAATACATTACTGGAATGCCAGTCAAAATCAAGTACAAGAAAAACCAGAAGCACTCAACTCAAACCACTTCTCCTTGCACTGCAGTTCTAATTATAATTTATATTCAGCTTTATTAAAGTACCAAGTAACATGCTGAAAGTAGAAATCTCTGTGATGCCCCCACTTGTAAAAATGTTTCTTATCCAAAAAAGACCTGCTGCCTGACAACTATCTACTTGTTTCATGGGGAAAACATGTAAGTAAAAAATGAAAAGCAAACAAGAAACAAGCTCAAGATACATTGCTTAAAGGATTACTGTACAAGTTATGGACCACACATGATCATTGGCATTCTGTTTAGCTTACGGGTAAAGTCTGTAGAGATGACTGGAAGTCTCCAACAAGTGTAATGAGCTTTTTAAAATAATGGAATCCTGTCCTTTAATACCCAAGGCTTATACATTATCTAGTCAAGTATTCTCTGCATGGCAACAACAGAAAGGTTTTCAATGTTGGCAATTCTTTAACAGTATGCTTATTAAAGCTTACTTGCATCTTACGATCTCAGACAAGCTTACCTTATGGTCATTAAAGCATTGCTACTTAAACACAGAGCAACAGGCACTTTGAGTAATAAGCATAAATCAACAGTACAAAAATATGACAGAAACCAGACCTTTCTGCAAAATCAAGGACAGATGAAAAGCCACTGTAGTACTTGTGTCTACCTTGGATGGGGGACACTGCACATTTACACTGCATAACTACTCCTTGCCTTGCTTGGACACATCCAGAGTCACTACATGGTGAAGTGGGGTGCAACAAGTATGTCACAATTTGAAATATCTCTGGCTGACTGTGATGGCCCTGACACATTTGTCATACCTCTCAACCTCAGAGCAAGAAATCTGGACAAAGCCATACACAGAAGTGGGACAAATGCCCAAAAATAAGGACAATTTTTAAATATTGCTCTAATAAACTTAGAAAGATAATAGAATAGGTCTTGCTTTAGTATGACTTTTCTGAAGGGTATAAAATCTGAAACTCAAATGTCTGTCATTATTTTCTAACTTCAGTCTTTAGTGATTTGTCACTAATTTGCCAAAAAACACAATTTTATGAAAAATGGACCAAATGTGATGCAAAAATATAAAATAGCCACACAATACAGCTGGGAACCTGTCAAAGAAGGGACACTTCAATATTAGTACTGCTAACTTGAGTAGCTGACAAAATAAAAGAATCTACATGCATTTCAAGTAATCTATAACTCTGATTATTACAGTTATTTCTTAATTGTAAACCCTCCATGTTTTCTTCCAAAATTGCTATTTTGCGGAGGGATTATTAGGGGAAGAGCAACATTTTGAGCCAAAATCGGGGACAGTTGAGAGGTTGGCTATGCCTAATTCTATAAAGCAATTTATTTGCATGTACCTCTCAACCTGTTAATGCAGTAAATCTGAACAAGGCCAAATATATTGGGGGAACATATAAACAGTATTAAAAATTGCTCTTGTATAAATTGAGACAGTTGATAGAATAACAGTTCTTACTTTAGCATGCATTTTTCTGAAGGTTATGAAGTCTGAAACTCAGTGTATCATTATTTAGTGACTTAATTTCTAAATGATTTGCCAGAAAACTACAAATTTTATGAAGAACAAACCAAAAATAAGAAGCAAAAATCTATTCATTCTTTGAAAATCTGGACAGTTGGGAGGTATAGTTCAGCTGGGCCTGTCTAAGTTTGCTGCCCTTCCCCCCTGACAAAATCATGGTTGAGTGGAGCCTCTGCAGCCATTCCAATAAACCATTACTTGGCTATTTCACTCCATTTACCATAAACACTAATGTGCATACTGCTTTACTTCTATGATGAGTTGGACTTCATTTGAAAGTTTTATTTTGTATTTTACAGCACAAACACTAAGTCATCTACTAAACAAAGCAATGCAGTCTCACAATGAAAACTTAGCATTAAAACTTCTCTGCCCTTGAAACTCACATTCATTGAAACAGCATTGAAACCCACATTCAAAGAAAATACATTTTGCCAGTGGCAGATAAAGATTAATTTTGGGCTGTTTTGAAATCATAGGCCCCTTGCATATAAAACATACATGTGCTCTTTGATACACCTTCCTCATTGTACTAAATTATATTCCTTGTACAATATATTACAGTTGTTAGAGGGCGTTTTAAATTTGTTTTGAACATTTTTCCAGTAAGCAATGAAACAAAATGCATGCACCCATAATGACAAAACTGCCCAGTTCAGAACATTTATCATAAAAGTCTACTCAGACTTCCACAGTCCACCATTATCAGTAAATATGCACAATTCTACAGTCCACTATTATCAGTAAATATGCACAATTCTACAGTCCACCATTATCAGTAAATATGCACAATTCTACAGTCCACCATTATCAGTAAATATGCACAATTCTACAGTCCATTATCAGTAAATATGCACTATTCTACAGTCCATTATCAGTAAATATGCACTATCTCTGAAGAAGTAAAAGTTATCTAAATAATTCCACATTAATGAAATCTGTAACTAATGAAGAGGTTGCTGCTAGCAAACACCTTTATATTTCATGGTTTCATCGAAAAATAAAGTGTCTGTTGCCCCTCAGGAATAAATTGCCTATATTACATTAAAAAAATGATAAGCTAGTAATATTGCAAGAGGAAATGGATGGCAAACTGATAACGGACTCATAGTTAGTATCTTCACCAAGGAGAACATTCTCAGTATGGCAGCGCCCACCCCTTGTGGGAGTAGAACCCACAGCCTTCTGCATCAAAGGAAAGTACACAACCTGTTGTGCTATTAACAAGGCAAACCAACTTCACTTAAGCAACACTAAACTTCTGTTCCCCTACAGCTCTCAGCTCCTTATAAAATCTACTCAATACTCAACTTCGCAGCACAAGAAAACTGGAAAAAGCCAAAATGTATGTGGGGGGGGGGGGAGGTCAAAACCCCAAAAATCAGGAACACAAACATTGCTTGTATAATCTTGGAAAGTTGCTAGAACCATACAGTTTACTGCCAAGCTCCCTGTGCGAAACAGTCAGAGCAACATACCACTACGCCAAATCAGCTGCTTTGTAAAAGAGGAAGACTGAAACTTAAATGGCTATCATTTAGTGAATTCAGTTCTCACCATAGCTGTCAACCTCTTAGTACAAAATACCTGGACAAACCCAGTAATGAGGGAATACAGCCCTCAAACATTCAGTCAATTCAGTTCTTGCTATAGCTGTCAACCTTAGCACAAAAAACCTGGACGAAGCCAATAATGGGGGAATACAGTCCAAAAATAGGGACAAATTTCAAATATTCATCTTATAAACTTAGAAAATTGCTAGAATAAAAGGTTGTGTTACGGTTGTGTTACTATGTATTTTCTGAAGAACATGAAGTCTGAAATTCAAATGCCTGTCAGTTTTACTGCTGACAGAATAAAAACAATTTTCAGCAGAGACCCAGGGAGAAATACTGCAGACACGTCTTTGTAAAATGACAGGGCACCAGAGCAAATCCACACAAACACAGGGAGGAGATGCAGACTCCACACAGAAGGCACCCCAGCCAAGAATCAAACCAGAAAACCTATAGCTGTGAGGCAACAATACTACCACTGCACCATCAAATATGCAAGGGCTTAATCATTCAGAAACCTGAAGTCTGAAATTCAAATGCCTGTCAATTTTATTTAAAATTTGTTAATCAGGACAGTCTGACTTGGAACAAAAAAAAATTTCAGCAGAGGCCCAGGAAGAAATAATGCAGACATGTCTTTGTAACATGGGAGGACACAAAAGCAAACCCACACAAACACAGGGAGAAGATACAGACCCCCCCCCACAAAGAAGGCACCCCAGCCAAGAAGCAAACCTGAGAACCTGCAGCTGTGAGGCAACAATGCTACCACTGCACCATCAAATATCAAGCATTGCAACATTTATAAACCACAGATATTATGAGGAACAGATCAGATCAAATATGAGGCAAAAATCTACAATTTTTTTACAAATGGTGGTGGGTAGGGAATTCAGGTCTTTAACACCTGCATACAAGGTACAGGGTTCAAGCCTGAGGTATTCCCTACCACACCACCAACATCAGCCTAACCACCAGTATATTGCACCAGGGGCATTTACACACACACACACACACACACACACACACACACACACTCTGAACGTCCCTGTACACTTACCTGGTCCTGTAGTAAATCCCTGTCTGCAAACCACCATTAAATCCAGGTCCCTGTCCACAAAACTCCCGATGAGTGCAGCTGAAAAACCTGTGCAAATCTGACCTTGCCCGTCGCAAGATCTTCCCCTGCAGCAAGCTCCAATCTAGACCCGAAATCCTTCTCCTGACTGCCGACCTTGCAGTCTGAACCTGACGCGAGTTCCCAGGCAGTCTATGCAGTTTAAAACTGCATAGACTTGTGGGAGTGCTCCTGTTCATGTGTCTCAATCAGGACTGCTGCTGAGACAATCTGCGCATGCTCCAGACTGTCTCAGCAGTGGTCTGGACTAGTGCGCATGCGCGAAGTCCGCAAAATTTTTAAATATTTTTTTTTCTTATTTTTTTCTTTTTATTTTATTTATTTCGTTAGTTTGAAGTTGAGGGGGCTGCAGTCCAGCAGTCCAATAGCACGGGCCGCCCCTGCCTATTACTAGTGTGTTGGGTATGTTATTTTGCCTTAAGGGCTGTGATTGTATAGCACACTGGTTTTATGAAGTATGTGTTTCATGGTTTCTGTTGGGGAATGGAGGTTGCTTGGATGTCTGCTTTGGAGGTCTCTGTTGCTTCTGCAGATTTTTATTTAGAGCCTCCGAGTATGTTTTGTTGTATTTATATGTGTTTTTTGCCGGTGCTGGTTTCATAGGTCTATGTGAGACTGGTATTGTGATGCAAGTAATTCCCTTCTCCTCTTGACTGCCTGGTCTAGTCTTGGGTTGAGAGAGCTTAGCCTCCAGTTTGGCTGTATAATTGCATCTCTCGCATGTATTAGTGTTTGGTGGAAGGAGGAGAGGGTTGTCTGTGTACATGAGGCAATTGTAACATTTCCTCAAAATGCCCAGATTCACCAGTTCGACTGGAGAGTACACCTGAAACTGCCCTTTGGACATACCTGGATAGGTACAGTAAACTGTTTTACTGATTGGCTGGTAAAGTCGAATAGAGAGCCTTTTCCTTCTCTACAGTATAGGGGGGGTCTAGTGCTAAGGTTTATTAGTGCTTGCTAAGAGTTTTGAGCAAGTGCCGGTATGAGAAGTGAATGGTTTGAGTGCTTAAGTTGAAAGTTTACTGAGTTCCAAGGGAAAAGTTGAAGAGTAGACTTTGTGGAGCCAGGAATAGTTATACCCTAGTTAACCGGTGCTGCCCGGCCCGCAAAACCACGCAAATGCAGGTTTTATAGCAGGGAAATGAAAGAGATAGAAATTAGCCCAAATGGCCAATAAACTACTAATTTTTGGGCTGAAACCACTCCTCCAGGGACAGATAGGCTGCTCAAAGCTCCCTCTTTCACAGTGAACAGAGAAACTTCCTTCTATCCAAGTAAGGTACAGGCAAACACATAAACTTGTAACATAGCCCTGAATTCAGCACTAACCTGAAAACTGGACTATACTAGCTTAGAAAGGTGGGAAAACACTTTAAATGCACAGAAATGGCTATCACACGTGTGTAGCCTACAACAGTCAAACAGGTAATTTAAACACAAAAATGACTTTGCTAAAGTGCAGGCAGTAAAACAAGTACAATATGTAGCTGAAACAAGCTTTTTAAATTGCAGAATCTCTAGAAAATCGGCATTTTAGGAGGACGTAGCTAAAGGCAGCAAGAAAATGCAGAAAAATTATACTTAATCACTCCAAAGTCTCTCTTGTGTCTCTCTGCTGCTGTAGAACTCTGCAGGGCACCAGGCAGGAGCTTGCTGAGCTGTATACTTAAAAGGCAAAAGGAGTCAGCATGAAGAGGGTTGCAGGATGTTAATAAGAAATTGTTTCAACAAGTAAGAGAGGTTAAAAAGGCAGCACAGACCAGTAAAAAGGGATCCCTTTATCCTGTCTTTGCAGGTTTGGAACAAACTGAAAATGGCCAAGAAGCAGAAACATCTAAAGAGGATAATAATCCTCCAGTAGCTACTGCACCCCACACCCATATGTACCAGTACGGGTGGCTCCTGTACAAGATTTTGCTGTTTCCCAGACCTCTGCATTTTTTGAGCACAAGGTCAGCATGGTACTGTTACAGCTGAACTTAGTTCTGCTGTTAGCTCTCATCTTTAGAACAGCATCTGCAGTTAAAAAGTGTTTTTCCTTCCTTCTTCCTATCATTCTCAACGAGCTTCTACCTTTCCAACAGGAGCACTAGTGTTTGACACTCCTGTGGCTCATCACAAGCACTCACATGATAGGGTAGGACAAGAGGCTATTGCCTCTGCAGAAGATTTTTTTTTGGCACCTTAAAAAAAATGAGGGGGGGGGCTAATGCTGGTTTGCATGCTATGTCTAAATGTTTTCTAACTGAAAGAAGAGAAAAACAAAACATCCATAAAGGTTTAAGGGGAAATCGAGGAAAAAAAACTATTACAGCCCTACTTTGACAGATTTAAACCAGATGCTTTGGAAAGTTACATGGGGCACAGTTTGTTAGGGCAGAAAGTTGTCACCCCCCATACTATTTGTTCCATACCTTTTGGAGAATTTATTCTTATGTATAAACTGTGTAACAATGAAACTGATTATAAGAAAGAAATGGGTAATACTATCAGTATGTTTAAGATGAGAGGCTTTGATCAAGAAATGCTAGAAGGATGCTGGAAGAAATTTTTGCAAGAATATGTTTATCGGTCAACTGAAAATAGTTCAAGAGCAAGGACATATTTAAAGAATAAAACCAGGCAAAAGGAGGATATTTATTTTACTACAACGTTTAGTAGCTTTAGTGCTACTATAAAAAATTGTTGGATTGTTATTGGGAATACATCTCATGTCTAAATGATACTTTTGTAGAGAAGCTGGGGGTTCCTATTATGTCCTATAGGAGAGGCTGGAGCCTGAAAGACCTACTAGTGAAATCTAGATTAATAACTCCTGTGGCTAATGTACAGAGAAATGTAAGTGAATTGGGTACCACTATCTGTGGAAAATATAAGGCATGTAACTATATTGTTCGATATTTAAAAAAAAATAATGGTCAATACTTTGAGGTTAAGGATAGTTTTTATTGTGGCACTAAGGGCATTATTTATGCCCTTAGATGCCCTTGTAAGAAATATTATATAGCTGAAACAAAGAGACCATTTAAAATAAGGTTGCAAGAAAATGTCAGAGACATAGCTAAAAATAAGAAAGTGCAATAGCAACACATTTTAATAAAATGCATGGTGGAAACAGTGACGATTTAAGGGGTACTATCTTGGAACAAATTAATGTATATTGTGATGAAAAGTATTTAAAAAATAAATTGCTTTTTAAGGAATCAACATATATTTTAAAGTTTGATACGTTATCCCCAAAAGGGTTAAATAATGAGGTTAATTGGAGGTGTTTTATTTAAGTTTGTAGTTGTTTTATTGTTTTATTAGGTATAATTGTTTAATTTAAAGATGTATTTAGGCAGGTTATGGAATGTAAATATTATACTCCTTGAAGGCTTGTGAAGCCGAGATGTCAGAGTGCATTTTTATATTAAATCCTTGTGTGTTGGATCACTAGTTGGTGGTTTTATTTTCTTTTTCAAGTGTCTGTGGTACAGCTGATTTGCATACTATGTCTAAATGTTTTCTAACTGAAAGAAGAGAAAAAAAAAAAAAAAACATCCATAAAGGTTTAAGGAGGAATCGAGGAAAAAAAACGATTACAGCCCTACTTTGACAGATTTAAACCAGATGCTTCGGAAAGTTACTCCAATAAAATAAGAACACAGTTACTTGAAAAGGCTAAAATAAATTTTATTCCCACAGGAAATGCACTAATAAATAAAAGGATAGCACTGGTAAATTGCAAAAGTGTGTCAGGCATGTAGGCAAAATAAAGATAATGCCCCTGCAGATTATTTGAGGCATCTTAAAGCAGTGTTTGTTAAACATTCAAAAATATCAGACCCAAGTGACTAAGCTACACCAGCTATTGCAGCTGCCTTTGTGCAGGGTTTGCAAACCCTGTACAAAATCAAATGAAGCAAGTGCTTATAGACTGACAGGAAAACGTCTTAAAGTCCTTATTAAGTGCTGCAAATCACCATACTGACTATGGCAGGGTAATAAAACAAAAATAAATCTTGACCCTTTGCTGCCACTGAATCAAAAAAGACCCTATGTTAAAGTAGAAATAAATGCAAAACCAGTTCTATTCTTGGTGGAACTAAAAACACTAGGTCTGTATAAAAAGTTACTTCAGACAGTTAAATACCAGTATAGGAACAAAGTAAAGGCAGTTGGTGTAAAAAGAATTTATGTCTTACCATAACGTTCCATCTGTATTGTTGATCCTCATTCAGTCATTACGTATGGGTATCGGTTCCGAGCTCATTACCGAGCCGGCCATTTTCCAAGCTCTCGTCAGCTTCGAACTCTCGAGCCAAATTCTTACCCACAATTCCCCTCTTCCTGTTACCTCAGATTGAGTTTACAAGTTAAAGAAGGTAGAGGCTACCTCTGGTCAAATAACCTAAGAGAACTAGATGGTGAGATCCACTAGAAACCACAGGAGGGGGAAGGAGGGAGGGTCGTAATGACTGAACGAGGATCAACAATACAGATGGAAAGTTATGGTAAGACATAACATCTTTATCTGATATTGTTAATCCTCGTTCATTCCTTATGAGTCCCCAGCTACCTTTATTCCTGGGAGGCTCTCATGGAAGGACATTCCTGAGCACCATAGAACCAAAAGATGCTCTTCACTGGAGGCCAAATCCAATTTGTAATGATTGATGAAGGTATGAGGCGTAGTCCAAGTTGCAGCTGCACAGATGTCATGTAAAGAAGCTCTGGCATGAAAGGCAGCAGAAGTTGCCACTGACCTTGTTGAATGAGCTTTCATGGTAGTAGGCAACGAGATATTACGTTGTGTGTAAATAAAGGTCACACAGTCCTTCAGCCATCTAGCTAATGTGACCTTAGCAACAGCCGATCCTAATCTAGGTCCAGAAAAGGCCAAAAATAACTGGTCAGATTTACAAAAGGGTTTAGCCCTGTTTAGGTAAAAATGGATTTGCCTGTGTATATCAAGGGTATGTAGGCAATACTCTCCTCTGTTTGAATGGTTGGGACAGAAAACTGGCAATTTAATGGCTTGATTAATGGACATTTCAGAGATCACTTTAGGCAGAAATGACGGATTAGTTCTCAGAGACACTCTAGCTCTATGAAAATTCAAGTATGGACTCTTGATACATAAAGCTTGAAATTCAGAAATACGTCTGGCAGAAGTAATAGCGACCAAAAACGGGTCTATATTATAACATCGAAGTTCTCTAACATTAAATGTTATAATATCGAACCCGTAATGTTGAACGCTGAAAACAGCGAAGGTGCAGGACACCAAATTCTTTCCCAGGGAAAGAATTTGGTGGGCCGTTGCTGTGGCTTTGCTGTTTTCAGCATTTGATATGTTGGAGCATTATGGGTCTGGTTCAGGTAAGTGTGTGATTGTGCGTAGGTTAGGGTTAGGGGCCGGGTTAGGTGAGTTAGGGTTAGGGAGCGGGTCAGGTAAGTGTGCGGTTGTGTGGGCGTTAGTGTTAGGGCACGGGTTCAGGTAAGTGTGTGATTGTGTGTAGGTTAGGGGGCGGGTTAGGTGAGTTAGGGTTAGGGCGTGGGTCAGGTAAGTGTGCGATTGTGTGTAGGTTAGGGTTAGGGGTCGGGTTAGGTGAGTTAGGGTTAGGGCGCAGGTGAGGTGAGTGTGCGATAGTGATGGACCTTAGGGTTAGGGTTGGGTTAAGGTAAGTGGATAGCTAGTACTGTATGTAAAGTTTAGTTTAGGTGTAGGATTTTAAGTCTATGTGTGTGGATGGCTGTTTTTTGTGTGTGTTTGTGCTGTGTGTATGTTTTTCAGAATAGCAAATTTTTTCCCTGGGAATAAATTCGCTATTCTGACTGTTCGATGTTTTCACACTTCAGTATTTAGGGTTCAATATAATAACATTCGATGTTAGAGAACTTCGATGTTATGATATAGACCCCCAAAAACAAGGTTTTCCATGACAAATACTTGAGGTCGCAAGAAGAGGCTGGTTCAAAAGGTGCCATTGTCAGAACTTGTAGAACTAATGATAAATCCCATGGTTGAATAAGTTCTCTAAAAGGTGGCTTCAGATGATTCACACCTTTTATGAAGGTCTTGCACAATTTATGGGACATAAGAGAGGAATCTTGGACGCCCTCATGAAAATTAGAAATTGCAGCCAAATGAACTCTAATGGTAGAGGCCAATAGACCCGATTGAAACAGGTCGGCCAGATAGTCTAGTATTATCGACACTGGTGCTGAAAAGGGGTCTACTTGTTTATCTTTCAGCCAACAGGTAAATGTTTTCCACTTGCTCAGATAAGTAATTCTAGTGGAGGACGTATGAGAAGCAATGAGAATATCACGTACTGGTAAAGAAAGATCATTCTGCCTGGCAATCAAGGGAATTGGAGTAGCCAAACTGTTAGCTTTAGGCTGTTCAGGTTGAGATGAATCAGGTTCTGTGGGTGTGAGATCAACTCCAGGATTGGATGGAGAATCCATGGTCGATCTAGCAGGTGAGGTCAAAGGAATGGGAACCAAATCTGTCATGGCCAATATGGTGCTATGAGGATTACCTTGCTCTTCAACCACCGGGCTTTCTTCAGAAACTGGGGAATGAGAGGAAAGGGCGGAAATGCGTATAGAAGACCCGAGGGCCAATCGTGGACTAGAGCGTCCCTGGGTGACTGTCCCGGAGGGGGAATCAGGGCAAAGTAGTTGCTGCATTTGTAGTTGGCCGGGGATGCAAAGAGGTCGTAGCAAGGACGGCCCCGGAAGATCTCCGCCACTATCAAGGGATTCAGGGACCACTCGTGAGGTTGCAGAATGCACCTGCTGAGTCTGTCTGCTATCACGTTGGAACTCCCGGGAATGTGCATTGCTAGAAGAAAATGGTTGGTAGCCATCGCCCATTGCCATATCCTTATGGCCTCTCAACAAAGGGGGCAAGATTTGGTTCCACCTTGCTTGGTGATGTACCAGACCACTGCCATGTTGTCTGATTGAATCGCAATTGTCCCAGACGGCAGCAGGGGATGGAATGCTTGCAACGCCAGAAACACCGCCCTCAGGTCTAGAACATTTATATGCAGACAGGCCTCCGGATGGCTATGTCAGCTGTGATACGCATAGCTTGCTGCTCCACAGCCATCCAGGGACTCTGAGTCGGCAGGCTGAGCTACTTAGGGGAGGAGTGCCCCCTGCCCTCGATATACACTCCTCTCCGGCATTCTTTTCTTTTGAGTACAACTGCGCCAGAGAATCTTCTGTGTGAGTTGGGTGGTACCATTTGCTGTACACCAGAGAGGGTGTATCTACATGTTTCAGCAGAATCAGTGGGGGAAGTGTTACAATTTTTAGCAAAAGCTGGGAGAAGCCTTTTTGAAGGTACACAGACAACTAAAAACTGCTGCAGCAGGTACCTGCTAATTTATGGGTTAAACATGCTAATGAATTCAGTATACTAAAATCTGCAAAACCAGTAAAAATAAAATTAAATCCATCAAAACCACTCCCCAGAGTTCCACAATATCCACTAAATCTGGAAGCAGAGAAGGGAATCAAACCTGTAATTCAGTCTCTACTACAGCAAGAAATAATATTACCAGCTAAAAGCCCTTGTAATACTCCTATTTTCCAGTAAAAAAGCCAGGAAAGGTTACTTATAGACTTGTACAACACTTAAAGGCTGTAAGTAATGCAGTACTACCTACTTTTCCTGTTGTTCCAAATCCAGCAACAATACTGAGTTGCATACCATCTACAGCTAGTTACTTTTCTATGATAGATTTATGTTCAGCATTCCTTTCTATACCTATTCACCCTGACAGTCAGTTTCTGTTTGCTTTTACTTATCAGGGAGAGCAATATACCTGGACACTGTTGCCACAAGGATATACTGGGTCTTCTTCATTATTTTCCCAAATTCTACAAAAGATTTGGAAAATGTGACATTTTCGGGTGGGTCTGTCTTAGTACAATATGTAAACGATTTACTGATAGCACCAAATTCCTTTCAGCAATGTTAACAGGATACCTTGCATCTTCTGACTATCCTTGCAGTAAAAGGACACAAAGTGTCAACAAAAAAAATTACATCTGTAGTTATCCCTCAGGTACGTTATCTTGGTCATTTAATATCTCAGAGTAGGATCTTTCAGTAGTTATCCTTCACTCTGAATCACCTTTATTACTTAAAATGAAACTTTATCCCTTCTTGACTGCATGTCTAACTAGATATGAACTTACACTTATTTCTGATCCATCTATTACTCTGATCCGCTGTCCTGTTCTAAATCCTGCATTTCTGTTGCCTACTGCTGAGGATGGTGAAGAGCATGATTGTGTGTGTGTAACTATTTGCTTTCTCCTAGGGATGACTTAAAGGACACTGCTATACCCAATGCTGACATGCATCTGTTTGTGGATGGTTATTGTGGAAGAGATCAAACAGAAAAGTTGATCTCAGTAATAGCAGTCTGCACTGAGGAAACAATATTGTTGCAACAAAGATTAGAGGGTGTTCACTCTGCTCAAATAGCTGAGCTAGTGGCTTTGCAAAAAGCCTGTGAGTTAGCCAAAGACAAGGTGGCCAATATTTTTACAGACAGCCATTATGCTTTCGGGGTGGTACATGACTTTAGGCAACTTTGGAGAGAGAGAGGGTTTTTAACCTCTTCAGGAAATCAAATAAAAAATTCAGGGTACATAAAATCATTGTTAGATGCACTTTTGTTACCTAAAAAGCTGTCTGTAATCAAATGTTGTGCACATCAAAAGGGGTTAAACGTTGTTACAAAAGGTAACAACTTAGCAGACCAAGCTGCTAAACAAGCAGCACTAAATTGTTGCAAACATCTTTGAATGTTGACAGCAACAAACTACAACAGTAATGATACGTTTGATTTTGCAAAATTGTCAGCCTTTCAAGCTGAAGCATCACAGGGAGAAGTTCTGAGGTGGCTCAAGGATGGATTTAGAAAATCCTCTGATGGCATATGGCAATATCCGGACGGCCGACTGGTGGCACCTGCCTCTTTGCTACCTTACCTAGTAAGGGCATATCATCTACTAGCCCATACAGGTAAGACAGCTTTATTTAATCAAATTACTCAAAGTTGGTAAGCCCCTCATGTCTCCTCTTTGATACTTCAGTATGTACAAAATTGTGGTATTTGTCTGAAATATAACATAAGCAAACATGCCAACAGCAAATCTGCCTCTTTACCCCCACCCTGGGGACCTTTTGTTAATATACAGCTGGATTTCATCCAGATGCCTAAGACTAATAATTTACAATTTATTTTGGTGGCAGTGTGTATGTTCTCAGCATGGGTGGAAGCTTACTCATGTCGCAAAGCTGATGCAGTCACAGTTATTAAAAAATTATCTGATTATATTCAGTATACCCAGCATTGTTATCAGTGACCAGGGAACTCATTTTAATAATAATCTGTTTAAAGAGTTATGTAAAGCTTTTAATACTAAGTTGAGTCTTCACTGTCCCAACCATCCCCAGTCATCTGGATTAGTGGAAAGGGTAAACAGGACCCTTAAAAATAAAATTTCGAAGATTTGTGCTGAAACCAACTTAAAGTGGCCTGAAGCCCTTCCCTTAGCATTGATGAATATGAGAGCCTCACTGAATGCCACCAGGAAATTGAGTCCATATGAGATATTAATGGGGAGACCCATGGCCCTTCCAGCTACCCCTCCAGTGGGAAATGCTGATTTAACTTTGTCAGATGATGCTATGATTTCTTGTTGTAGGAGACTCCTCAAAATTTTGCAGCGATATCATCAAACAGTAAGAGCAGCATTACCAAAGCCTCCTGACCAACCCTGTCACCAACTACAACCAGGTGATTGGGTATATGTTAAAACTTTTCAGAGGAAAAACTGCCTGAGCCCGAGGTGGAAGGGGCCTTTCCAGGTCCTACTCACCACTGTAACCACAGTTCACTGTGCAGGACTACCACAGTGGATCCATTCATCTCATTGCATGAAGACCTGTCATGTGGGGACCCCAGATGAATCATCTCAGCCAACAGAGGGAGATCGAGGTGTGACAGATAAATCATCTGCCCATTGAAAAGGTCAACTTCAGTAGCAGTCCATGATGAATCCAGTGATAACAGGTACTTTTGCTTTGTTTCTGTTGCCGTTCCCTTCTATAAACTGGTCAAGAGAAAACAGTTTCTTGCTGGTCCTTCAGCAATATGCCAAAAATTTAAACAAAACAAACTGCTGGATATGTTTGCATGTACCTCATCATTCCAAGGCAGGGATTCCCATGATTCCCATCCATGCATCACAGGTGTCATTTGAACAGGACCTTAATGACATCAGCTTAACCTGGCGTAATGTAACTGATTTTTCAAAGGTTGTGTCTCTTCAACTTGCAACCACACAACATGGAGAGACATGTTATGCCAGAAATGGGACTGTACCAGTAGGGAAAAGCAAATGTAATGACACCAGGCATGAAAGTTTATTAAACACTCTGCACTTAAAAAGCTATGACTGAGGCCATGGCATGGGCATGATAAGTGACTGTTACTACATCTGTGGTAATCGTGCCTACCCCTGGTTGCCTACAGACTGGTCTGAATGTTGCTTTGTAGGCTGTATTACTCCTGCTATTCAACATTTCAAACACACACCAGCAGGTAGAATGAGAAATAAGCAAGCAATCCACTGGACTGAGCAAGTATTTTTAATTTTTAATCCTGGGTATGGAGTGCAAAGGACAATGGTTGAAATCACCATACTTGCCCATATTCTACAGGAGGTGGCCAGTAAAACTTCACATCACATCAGGATGGCAAATCGAAAAATGACTGAAATGTGAACTGTGGTGTTACAGAATGGAATGGCACTTGATATAATGCTTGCTGCAGAAGGGGGGTCATGTGCCATCATATGGAGCCATTGCTGTTCATATATTAGTGACTATCATGATGAACAGGAAAAACTGGCAAACCTCATGGAACAAAGGGCCAATGAGTTGGATAGCACATCCAAAAGTTGGATACTTTTTGGATGGCTGGGCAGTATTTTTGGTAACCTGGAAATCAGCATAATACAGGGTATTGCCACTGTACTTTTTATTACATTTGTAATCATTTTAGCATTTTCTACTCTAAAGGCTGTGATTACAAGATGTTTAACCTCACCTGCACATAAAATGCCACTGCATGCACAAACCAATGACAATTCTATTTTGACAAAAAAAAATGATGATGACTACTATGATGCTGAGGCGTATTTTATCAAGTTAAAAAAAAATAAAAATATAATTATATGGTATGACACTGATAGTGTCAGAGGGAAAAAACTGTTATGGGACAAGACCAACTTATTAAAATGTATATTAATTTCAGTTTATTAATGATGCTATAATAAGATTGTTAAAAAGGAAATGTAATTTGTATGCAGGGCTGGGAAAAATACAGCTTCATAGGCCCACAGTATTGCTGTTTTTTTTACTGAATTCTTTTAGTATGTAATAAGAGAGAATAGTACGTGTTGCATGAAGTGAGGCATGTAGTTATTACAAAAAGGAATTTGTTAGCCTGACTCCTCCAGGCTAGGAGTGCGTTGTTGTTAGGGTAGGTTTGAAACATCCAAGGTCAGAAATAAGACCCCTTGGAAGTAGATGAATCATGTATAGGAAGGTGTTCACGTGAAGTCTGAGGCGAAAATCACGAGGGATGAGGACATTTGCAAAGTTTTCTATAGGACACAGTCATTATAATGTCATGAAATTGCATGAGCAGTTTGATAAGAAAATGTATAAACTTACAGTTTTTGTATGTAAAGTGAGAATGCTTCATCAAGAATTATGAAGAATAACTCCCAGCGCTGTAAGAATAAAATTTATGTTTGCACATCCTGAAGTGTTGTTCCTGACTAAAGGCATATAAGGTAAATTCTTAATGTTATTTATTTATGACTTTAGCAGTGTGTTACAGTGCTGTTATTACCTTGTGGTAGCTATGTCACACAGGATGTTAGGCTGACCTTATTTCACTGTGACAGCTATGTCACACAGATTGTTACACTCCTGCAATAGTTACATTATACAGGTCATTGCACTAGATTTCTTACTCTGCAATGTCTGTGTCCCAAAGGTAGGGTTGCCAGCTTTCTTTGTGGCTAAAACCGGACTAAGGTTACGGCCCTCTCATCACCCATAACTCCACCCATTCCCACCCCTCTCCCATCCATGCTCCGCCCATTTCTGTGACATCATTTGACATCATCTGATGGGAACGCCCTCTTTTTCTGTTCCGGATGACTGCTTTCAGCCGATTTACTATGCTTTTCTGTAAAAAAGCATAGTAAATCAGCCAATTTAACAAACACTGATAGTCTGTTTCCTTTTGTGAAACAGAATATTGGAGTTTGTACAGTGTTTTCCTGACTACCAGAGAATTGATTTGATTTGTGGATAGTCCAGAAAAAAAAACTAGGTGGAACAGGGATGATTTCCAATTTCCCATCTATTGGTCAAAGTTATGCTTAAATAGGGCTAAGGATGGACTGTGCGTCACATGGATGGGAAGCTTGTTCCAGTGCATGGAGACCTTCTGAGACACATTTGTGTCTCATCAACATGGCCTATTTATGTCACAAGCAAAATTTAAATCCTTGGATATAATGGTTCCTTGACTCAGATTAAATAAGAGATCTTTTCAACAGTCATTTATTTAAAATACCACTTTAACATGCCTAGCTTCAGTAAAATAATGCCACCACAGTCTTTTTATTAACCAGTTAGGCCTGATGTACATCCCTTTTCAGGGGCAACCAGGGAGGAATTCCTGGTTAAGTGACTTGTTCAAGGAATACAGTAAGCAAATGAGGGCTAAAATAATCAAAATCTGTACCACAAGAGCTGACGTCCATAGCCTTAATCCTCTGTGCTAATTGCAAAATGATATTTTTTATATATCACAGCTGCATGAATAGCCAACATTCCTGGAAGTGCATCAGTGTGGTGCCAGTTTACTGCAGTAAGCTAGTTTTACTACTTTACTGTAGACTCCGACCATGGAATAAGAAAAAAATACTTAGAAATGAACATGAGAGATTTTATGTACTCTTATTTTTATGTTTATGTGACAACCAAAATGCCCAGGCTGTTAAGTAGAACATTCAGATAAAAGGGGTTCTGATATATGACCTGCAATCTGTCTAAATCCCTGTCAGAAGAGTGCAACATCTGGCAGGCTCCACACTGCAGTGAAGACATCTATGTCTCGAGGCTCTGACTTAGGGCAGTGTTGTCAAAGCATTGCCACTGTTTACCAAATGCACATTCCTCAGCAGTGTGTCTGCACATAAAAGAAACACATCTGCTACCTGTACTAATTACCTGACATGCCTCTGAATGCCACAATGAGCATATTATAATACAAGCGATTGAAAAAAGAAGACAACTAATTTACAGAACCATCTAATTTAACCAATGCAAACATAGAAATGCAAGGTAACCCCAATATATTTACCTTGAACAAGTGCACAAATATGTGCAAAATAAATACCCGCAGACTCATGCCTACTGGATACATTACCCCTCACTAAAAAATTGCAGTAAGTGAGTGCTTGAGGTATAGCTAGAGGAGATGTTAAAATTCAGGTTTGTACAGTTTTAAAGGAGTGATGTACTCATAGCTCTCAACCAATCAGGGACAGATCTCAACAAAATCAGATCCACATCAAGAAATAATCATATACACTTAAAATATTAGTACTATTAACACTCTCTTATTCTGTTAATGTTTCAAGTTAAGTAATATGTGTTCTGATCTTAGTCTGTAACTGCACTCATCATTATTAAATGTAATTCACCACCTTTGTCCAAAATGAACCATTTCAGGAGGAATTAGGAGGGACAGAGCAAAAATGCTAAGTTCAAAATCAATCACAGCTGAGGGGTATGGTGCTTGTTTGAGTATACCCGATTTTGGACAGTAACTTGCTCATGAACGCTAACAAAATTCAGTAGTTACCAGAAAAGTAGGGCTCGTACACCAAACCAAACATTCTTGTTATTGAAGGATGTGCGACAACCCATGGTCAGGTTAATCAAAATAAACTCTCAGAATAAGAACCGCAAGCAATGCCCTTCAGCAAAAGGACTATTAGAGAGATATGAATCATTTTAGAGCCGTCATTCCCATCACCAATTAATATGGCCCCAGGAAAACAGTTGAGTTGTTTGATAAGAGAATAATTATTCAAGCATTAATTCAGCTAAGTGAACAATTTAACTGACTACATATCAACGTAATGATCACTACTCATAAACCACCATGACAGGCTCTGCATTCCTAAGAACTGAGGAAACTAAATATGTACTGTGGCTATGGAGTGTGGACAGGTGGAAAATAAAGTGCTATCATATTCCATTTAACTCAACCATTAATATAAAAAAAAATCATCAGTGCGAACAGTTATTTCAAACTTGACCAATGCAGCTAACTAAAAAAAAAAACACATGCATATAAAAGCTTTACAAAGACAATGAGTCTGCAAAAGGAATAACTCAACTCCACTAAGGTAGAACTAGGAAAAAGGGGATAACACGTCCCAAGAATGTATAAACTGCGTGAGAAAGGTGCTACAGTTTTTAACAAACACTCATACAAACTTTTGTCCACCCTTTTAAGAGTTTACTGTCCAGATCTATTCTTCATAAAACATACCTTTGAATAACAAGCAGAAACAGATAAGACAAATATTTCCTTTTTCATATGTACAAGTTTAATTTCTCTCGCAATGAGATAAATTCCCCATATCACAGTCAATTTCCAAACAGTGTCACAGATTAGTAGCGCCAGACCAACCGGAAACAGTTGTGAAGCATTACTGGGAAATGTATTTTGTTTTTACTACCGCACTCTAAGTAAATCTAGAAAAAGCTACGTAGTGGCACAAAACCCGGATTTCACATATCCGGTTTTGAATGAAATTTGTAACCGGACAATTTGTTAGAAAACCGGACAGTTCAGTCAAAAACCGGACAGCTGGCAACCCTACCCAAAGGTTTTTAACAATACTGCCCTTCCTACATTGTTAGTACAGTCTAATACAAGCCAACATTGTACACTGTGATTTGCAGAATGTACTTTTTCAACTAGCAGTAGCTAAAGCTGCAAAATGATAAAAAATAACTCAATCACATTTATGTAAAACTTTCAAGATGTAGTGCAACCTGTTGCTCAACTCTTTGCTGATAACCTACGTTACTTTCTGGCCCTCTCCCTCTATAATTATTGTATGTGGTTGATGCCTGTGATAGATGCAACATGTTAAGGTGCATTACAATGTATGCACAGTGAGGATAATCAAATAATCAAGATAAACATTTTCCCTGCAGAACTACTGCCTGACCTATGCATTAATGACTTAACCCTTCTCTGTGTTACTTAGACGGATGTTTGTAACCTGTGCAGTCATTCATTAAGTTTTAATTGGCACCATAATAACCTCTGTGATCAAGAAATCTGGACAAAGCTCCAAATAATGGGGAGGCAAAGGCTCAGAATCAGGGAACGGTTTCAAATATTCCTCTTAAAAACTTAGAAAGTTGCTAGAATAACAGGTTTTGTGTTTGCATGTATTTTCTGAAAGATATGAAATCTGAAACTCAAATGTATGCAATTAGCGACTTCAATTGTTAGTGATTTATCAGAAAAGCACACATTTTATGAGCAACAGACAAAAATATCAAGCATAAATCTAGACATTCTGCAAAACTCTGTATAGTTGACAGGTATGATTAGCACCTAGCAGATATTTCAAGGGTTAATCAAATTATTCCTAAGGTTGAGTTAGGCATTTCCCCTTAGACATTCAATGGACATGTATCTATACATGGATGAGCATGCTTTTTCAGCCATTTGTGCTAGGTAGTTCATGTACTGGGATGGATAAGTGTGCTTTTTCAGCATTTGTGTTAAGTGTTTTGTGTACTGGGAACAGGATTCTTCTGTGAGAAGGAGGACTGATTTTGTGCTTTCACCTTGAGTGCATCTTTAGTTTACAGTGCTGTTTTTGTGTGTGTGCTGGAAATGAGTTTAAATTGATTTCTGTACATCATTTTATTGTATATTGCAGTTTTGAATCAGAGATTTGTGTAGGGGCTGGAGTTTAGCTGCCCTCTTAATCACTGCATACTTGTTGGATTGAGTGCGTCACAATTACTTCTCTGAGACTGAACTGGTTCAGTTCATTATTTCCAGCCCAAGTAATTTTCCTGTGTCACTGGATATTTTAATTTAACATTTTGTTTCCTCTGAGTGAAGAGAAGTTCAGCTTCTGTACTTTCAGCCTGAGTGCCTTGCTTTTCTGCTGTGTTGTTTTTATTCAGTATTTTATTCTATAGAACAGCTCAAAACTCCAGCAACAGTTAGCTTAGCTCCCTCACAGTGCTTGGATTTCAGGTTTGACTCCTAGCTGGGGTGCTTTCTGTGTGGAGTTTGCATATCTTCCCTCTACTCATGTGAGTTTTTCATGTGGTCTTCCAGTTTCATCCAAAAGACACACTGGTAGGTAAACTGGAAATACTCCCAGTTGCCCCATAGTTGTATGTGTATGAGTCTTGTGGTGGAATGGTGTTCACATCAGAATTATTGCCTGTCATTATGCTTTCTGCTTATTGTGACAGTGACATTTTCAATCCTTTTACTGTTGCACTGCCTTGACCATATACCTTTATGTGTACATACCCTTCAATGCTTCTCTACCTTCTCTTTCTTCCCTTCTTAAACACTAACCACACTAAGTAACTTTCCTCCTCAACCATCAACCCACCCTGCCTAGTTACCTGCTGCGCAGTCTTTCCATTTAACTTCAACTCACTCCTTTCCTCACCCTGCTTATGTGTGTATAAACCATTCATAAGTTCATAGGTTGGTACTAGGCTATCGGCCCTAGGACCTATACAAGCCTAGCCATAACAATTCCCTGGCTATTTCTTCCAACAGTATTTACTTCCCTGGACCCCTGTCTAGCAGGGTGACTGACGTGATCCCCGGGGGGGGGGGATTTCCTTTCTCCCATCCAATCGTCAAGGTTCCTTTTGAAGAGGGCCAAAGAGGCACTGTGCTTGACATGTATGGGCATGGGGTACCTGTAGCTCTTAGAATATATATATATATATTAAGCATCCCTATGTTTATGTTTTTATTGGCCCTTTTCATACATGTTGTACTTTATCCTGCATTATCTTCATTGATGTATGATCATTAACTAGCTTTGTAGTGCACTGTTTCATTTTACTATGTTCTACATTTCCTTTCTATATTCAGTTATAACCCCAGGGCTGTGGCTGGAATGAGTCTAGGATGGATAAGTCTTCTAACCCATCAGCAAATATAAATAAATAAACAAACAAATAAATAAATAAATACATAGGCTCAGACTCCCTGTGACCTTTCAACTGTATAAAGTAGATACTGAAAATGAAAGTATGCATTTCCTCTACACTAAATTTCAAATTTGGATATTGCGGTCGCAAAATGTAACCGTCCTCTTAATCACCTCTCATTAAGTACATAGATATGCTGTATTTTGGAGGTAGCATTTGAGGGGGGGAATTTTTTCCAAATGTGCCTGGTTAAGTCCAGTGTTAGACAATGTAATATTTTACATTCATTGCTGAATTAACATCTAGAGAGTGAAATAAAATGAATACTTAAAATGCCAGTGATATATTTGATGATAGAAATGATTTTTTGTTAATATTTAAGGTTCAATTATGTAAATCTTGTTCACATAGCCAAGTTATAATTTCATAGTTAGTAAAATGTTACTGAAGAGTGAGCAAAAGTTTGATCATTGTACGTTTATAATTTGGCAAGAAACAGAGACAGGTTTAGTATTAAGATGTGCCGACATACATTTACATACACCTATTTCAAGCACGGGCATTAATGCCCTTCTAGCTTGCCAATATACCAAAACACTTGTTCCCATAATATGTGTCCAGGCTATTCTTAAAAATAACTAAACTAGTCCTTGCTTTAATGGAATTTGGTAGTCTGTTCCATGCATCAGCTACTCTGTCAGAGAAACAATTAGTAATTTTTGATAACCTCAAACATTCCTAGAGGTAGTTGTCTCTAAATGCCCTATATTCCCGAATAAGATCTCCTGTTAGATATCTGTAAGAGACACTGTACAAGTTCAGATATTTTAGTCTTTCATAATAACTTACATTTTCACATCCATGGATGCCCTTGGTGTATTGCTGCTGTACTCTTTTCAGTTTACTCATGCTTGTTTTCTTATAGGGTTTCCATATTGTTATTCCATATTGAAATTTGGGTCCAATGTAACTAACAACCAATGATTTCATCATTTTTTATTTCCTAGACTTTATAAATATTTTTATACAACCTAGAGTTCTATAACTATCATTAACCCATTGGTTGATATGATTAGAAAAACTCATAGCTAGACCTACCCATATATCCAAGTCCTTAAATGAGTCTACATTTTCAATCACCGTGTGCTGTATTAAATATTTCCCTTTCAATTTATGTCTCCCACACCTCATATGCTTAGTTTTTGATGTGTTTATCAGCATATTATTCTCCTGTGCTCAAATGGTCAAGTTAGTCTAGTTATTTTGCAGACATGCCTTATCTGTAACACATGTAATCAGTTTACTCAATTTCAGATCGCCTGCATATAGACTGTAGAACACCTCAGATGATAAAGTTAGCACTGAAAGATACAATCTAAACAAGTAAGGGCCAAGGACAGAGCCCTGTGGGACACCCTGACTGTAACCAAGCATTTCACCTGTCTAGTTGCTGTATGATATTTGCCATGTCCTATTTGTAAGCCATGCAGGTATCCATCTTATCAAGAGTACATCAATATCTAGTTGTACTAATTTATTGATCAGTGTTTTGTGTATGACCCTGTCAATTGCTGAAGTTAAATCTATATAAATTGCATCACAGCACAAATTTTCATTCATAGCTGTTATTATATTGTTATAGAATATCATGTTACTGGTGGTAATAGATCTATTTTCAACATATGCATGCTGATATATGGTTTCAAGTCCTAATCTATTACATTTTGACAATGACTTATCCAGTATTACCTTCTCTATTATTTTTCCACAACTTGAAAGTAGACTTAAGGGTCTATATGACTCTGGGTTTGTCCTGCTCCCCTTTCCCCTAAAGCCAGGTTTAATAAGCACATGTCTTCAATCTTGAGGAATCTCCCCATATTTATATGACCTAGTGAATAACATATATACTTTTATGGTAAGTTCTTGCTGAAGTGTTCTCAGGTCATTGTTACTAATTCTGTCTCCTCTCTGTCCTTTGTTTGGATCCAGTTTTCACAGTTATTTTTCAATATAATCTAATTTGATTCCAGTATCTGGGGTTACCTGGCTATCACTAGGACAACTTATCACCCCTTTTGTGGAGCCAAAAACTGTTTTGGTTAAGAATTTGTAAATATATCTATAATCTGTTGTGTCTGACAATAAATTTTAGAATCTGCACACAGTTTATCAATTTGTACGTTTTACTGCTACCATATATGTAGCTATAAAAAGGTTTCCTATTATTCTCAATATCTTTATATAAATTTTCTTCAAAGTTTTCTTGATTTTTGTCTCACACTATGCTTAATTTGTTTGTCCAACTTGTTTATTTCAGTTTTCAAAGTTGTTGTCGATCTCTCTTCCATTTCTTATATTTTGTCTCTCACCTTAATCAGATATCTTGTTCTTATGGAAATATATCCCCCTGATGTTGTATGCCTAGAGATTGAAGTTAAACTTTTTTTTGATTTTTTGCACTCAAACAATTTGTCTTTCAAAACTTTTCACATTCCATCTGCAGTTTTTCCACTGAACACCTCACTCCAGTTAGTTTACATAGTGACTGTTTTGCTTCTATGTAATCTGAAATTAACCTTCTTTGTATTTGTTTAGATTTCAGTTTGGCAGAATTATCTAGCAACAAATTAACCTGTATAACCCCATGATTATGCACATCAACAGTGGTAAAACTTGACTTGAAGTGAGAGTAATTTCTTAAGGAACACAAACACTGTCTAGTGTATTCTGTCCCCTGGTGGGTTTTTTTACAATCTGAAGCAATTGTTGTTCCTGAATATATGTTGTGAATAATTTCCTTACTAATGCTGTTGAATCAATATTATTCCCGTCTGTTTCTGATAATTTTAAGTCCTCAACTAATATTATTGTTTCCTCACGTTTTTCATGCAAGAAATGTATGAATTCCTCTAGGTCATCTGCATTTGACTTTGCTGGTCTATACACTCCAGCAATTGTTATATGTTCCAGGGTTGTCTTTATTGTCGCAGTTACACAGTCTATAATATTTTGTTATTATTGAATATGTAATAATCAGAGGTCTTGTAGCTATCGTTAATCCTTATCATTAATACCTTCACCTGATTTTTTGTCAAAATGCCTGTTACAGTAAAAACCTTTATACCATGACAGAATTGGTTTCCAGTCATTATTCTTTAACCATGTTTCACAAACAATAACAACATTAATCTTGTGGGAACATAGCAAATTTTCCAATAAAAAGGTTATCATTAATACTCCTAGCATTAATAACCATCAGAGATTCATCAAATTTTGCTAACTGTGAACTGTTAAATTTTCAACCCAGCAAAAATCCTGCCTAGTGTTTGTCAAATATTGCAAAATATCCACTGCAAAAATTATCTTCCCTGATCTTGACAAATGCATGCCATCCTGTCTGAACACGTGTGCCCAAAACTAGGCTTGGATGCTCTACACATTTCCATTTAAGGACATTTTTTTCCATGTAGGTATTTACCCCAAAGTCTTTTCATTCACAGTGACCTGACTATCCTTTCTGTAGGTGATTTGTGAAAAATAAGTCCTAACACCAGTACACACTATACTATCTAAGAGGGCTGTCTGTTCCCTACTGACAGTCAGAGAATCCTTGCGGATGGCATCATTTTTACTGACATGAATAAAAACGTATTCATATTTCCTTACATTAAGGTATTACAAGGCTTGTCTCATATCTTCTGTTTTTGCTCTTGGCAAGCAAAACACTATTCAATGTTCATTATCTTCTCTGTAAATATAAGTACCAGTTTGTCTAATAATTGAATCTCGAATTATAGGAATATCTTTGCTGGCCACCTCTGAAGAATCTTCAGCTTCTAATAGAGTAATATCTGCTCTATCAATTGTTACGAAGGATAGATCTTCATCAGCATTAGTCTTATTAATCCCACTGTTTTCACTGTGTATTAAATTCTCATCCATCTGGCATTGTAAATCCACAGCTTGAGCCATATAGTCAACATCTGTCTTTCTCTTCTTTTTTCTTACAGTAATGTTATTCAATCCTTCCACATTCAGTTTTAATTTCTTTCTTTTCACCTGCCCCTTGCCTCTTTTTTTCTACCTTCTCTTTTGGAAAAATGATGCCTTTTTCTGTAGACTGAAGGTTTTCTGACAGAAAAATCTTATCATTCCCTGTAACCTGTGTGTTACATAACAAACCAGTGTCCTTTTTAGTACATATTCTCTTTACTTTACTTTACAGGCACTAATCAGTTTCTTTTTCTTCCTTGTTATTTGTTGTGAATTTCTTCCTTTCTTTCTTTTTTTTTTTTTGTTTCCTTCTAAACAAACTGGATCCTCAGATTGCTGAAGACTTGCCTCCAGAATTCCAAAGTTGTCAGGGGCATTGTCTTCATTCATTGGGGTTGAATGATCTTTGCAGACAATAGATGCATCATTTCCTAAATGTGTTCTGTTTGTTCTTTGCCTAACATTATTTATCTCACCAGTCCAGTCATTAATATATGAAACAACAGTTCTCCAAGCCTTGCCAATTGCACAAGTGCAATCATCATCAGTAAGTCTCAATTTACTTCTAATAATCGTAAGCAAATCATCCAACTTTTGACACCAGGAACACAAATAAATATGCATAGCATTTATTACACTGCACAAGATATTTGTGCATTAGCAAATCATTAATTGCATACTCATTTAAGGAATCTATATTCAGATTCAAAAGAATAAAATATTGTAAAAGAAAAGAATAATCAAAATCAGTAAACACATAATTCAAAGAGAACTTAAATCAATTTCTGTGACAAAAAACTCACACAAACAATACACAACTAAATACTAAAGTTAAGTACAGTAAAGTTGTTCTGACAGTACAAGTTCTGCAAGCCTTACAAAAGCTCAGTTGCATTTCTTTTTAACAGTAAAGATCAATGAATCACAAACCAAGGTAGGATTGTTTAGATATGCTCAGGATTTTCCTCTCTGCAGTCTATGTGAATTTATAGCTGTCTAGGCCCCTTGGGGTGGCTAGAGCTTGCCTGTCTAAAACCTATCCTTTTCTAACAACCAGAACCAACAGTACGATTAAAGATAAAACAGCAAAATATGAATCAAAGTAAGCCTTGTTAACAAGCTATCCCCTTCCTACCTACAAACAGTGAAAAACAGTGATAACAAATAAAATATAAATTCAAATAAAACTTCTCTTACCAGTCAACTCCACAGTAAATCACAAACCAAGATAAGATTGTTTAGATATGCTGACTCCTTTGCTACTACTTTATAGGAATGTTCACACTTTCCCTGAATATGATCATAACTATGAGGAAAATGAGGATTCATGTCACATCATTTAATAGAGTCATGTTTAGAAGGAAACCGAATGGTAAAGTCTTCAGCTTCTCAAAAATAAACGAGCAAACAAAATGGCAAAGAAAATAACATGAAGGGAAATATGCTTCATGTATGAAACTTGTAAAGGCATGCTTGAAATAAAATCACTGATACGTAATAGATGTCAAGTGCTTATGTCTGTATATTAATGTGTCTTATTGGCATGCAGATTATTTAGTGATTCTCATTAAACATTTCTCATGCACTTATTTGTCAGACTGGATATACTACTGTAACGCATGAATACTGTAGTGGTGGTATTTCCCTTGGAAAGATTGTATGATGTAGAGGGGTTTTGTTGTCTATGAGGAGAAAGTTTCTAATTTGTAATTGAAGACATGTTGTTATTACAGTATATTTTTGTGATTACCTTTATATATTACAGTGCCATAGTAAATGCATTTTCATCTTTATGGTTATCACAGAGTACATCAAGTATTTAATGCATTCCTTTTAAAGTTTTCAGAGTACGATGTACCTAATTTGATAATGATTAGTCTATAGCTTGAAAGGTAACACGTTGGTATGCTAATATGTTCTGTCTTGGTGTTGGATCAAACTTTAAATGTGCAGTCAGATTATGTACTGTGCATGATTATTGTATAGAACACTGACAGCTAGCCTTAACCTGCCCCTAGCATTAATTTATGGAGAAAAAATGCATTGAATAAAGTGTCTTTTTCTAACAATCAGATTTCCATATATGTACCACTCGTCCTGTACCCTACTATTCCCTTCTGTCCTCCAGGCACACGCACACACACACACACACACACACACACACACACACACACACACACACACACACACACACACATATCAGCAGTAACATTTTCTGTCATAATATTTCTTCATTTGTTGCGCTCTTCTGTCACATACATACACACGTGTAAGTGCATTCAAGCACCATATTTAAAAACGATACTTTATGTTATAGGTATACTTCTATTGGGGGCTCGACACATTTTAAATTTGCTGTTATTAAGGATAGAATTATTTGACTTTGGACTTTATCTCTTGCTGTTATCTAAAGCTAGTAGACAACATAACATCATCATAAGAAATTGTAAAGAAAAATGCTGTATAAAGATTCAAGCTACTAGAAATGTGAAATGGAGTAACTGCAAGGGTAAGAATTTAACTGAAGTGCTTTTTATCTCAAAACAGCATTTACTTTAATAATTCAGCCTATTAAAGGTATCTATAGAGCCTCTTCATTTGATGAAAAGATTTGATTTTGAGACTCATATGAAGGTATCCTCCACTGAGCATTTGTCATCAGCACCTCAAGTGCATAATAAAGTATTCAGTTTATGGAATTATATCATCTCGTCGACACTTCCTACATTAGATAACTGAAAAGAAGCGCCTGTATAAGCAGAAGTGAAAACAAAAATCACAGGTTCAAACCCCATCAAAGTGAAATGGTGTTAGTCATTTTAAGTCCCAACCAGTCTGTTTGAGATACACATTCTGGTGGCCATAGTGGTGATTCACCCATTATTTTTAATTCTGCTGAGAATATTTTCCGTTTCTCTTCTATGTTTGCTTAAAATTCTGAAATTAAACTTGCTCACAACACAATAACAAGAAGGCTGTTTTCTCTTTCACTAATGTCTACGTGCAGAAAAACTTCCTTACATTGTCCCATATTCTATCCAGTTTTGTCATAAATTGTTCCTTTGATTATAAATTCCTAAGCAGTTGAAAAAAACTCAACTGGCCCAATCCTATTTGTGCTTATTTAAGTTAAAGCTTCTTGTTATGATAATCTCCTCTGATATAAACGTGTTCAGGTTTCTTGACTTCTCTGCAGTTTTACAGATACAAACCTTGGGGAAGACGTTTAATATATAAAAGGGGGGGGGGGGTTGTAGCAAAATGATGTGTGCCCTGACTACATTGACTTGTTTCAGTTATTGTTCAACAGTTGTGAATTCTCATAGTGTTTAAGAATCCTAAGTACTTCTGGCATATTTCTCTGAAACCCCATATTACTTTGAATAGAGGTTATCCCTCTTTAACTGCCCTTCAAGCGAAGCAATGCCTTACACTGCCCCAGTATTTGTCCGTCCAGCCCATTGTAATCTTTGTGCTGAGTGCCCATGAGCAGCAACACACCATTTCACCACAGATGGAGCTGTACATAGAGCAGGACTCAGCAGCAGGGTCTTCTAAGCACTTTCCAACTCCTGCAATCAACCAAATGCAGATGTAGTTCACAACAATAGCTACAGAGCATTTCCACTGACAAGATACTATTGTGCTTTTACAGACCGCATCTTCAGAATTTAAATCAAAAATAAGTTGCTAATCTTAATTTAGAAAATAATGCTGCCATCTGCCAGTGAATCATTTAATGTCTGGAATGGCATAAAACTGACAAAGTATCAGACTTAGTTAATGCTTGCTTCACTAAGTGTCTATAATAGCTGATCTTCTTAAGTGGGGAGCTGTATTATCCTTTGTATAAGCCACACTCTAGTACTTACTTAGTGACAATTGCACAACAGACAATCTCTATCAGATTTTGCTTTTGCTCTAGTCAGTATAACTGGTATAGCCTAGTAAGTTGAAGATGCATTACTATATATAGATATGGATATAGATATAGATATAGAGACAGAGATAGAGATAGATGTAGATATACAGTTAGATGGGTCTACTTCTGCAGACCAAAATTCCACTCTACTGAAACTGAACTCAGTGAGACAAATCTGACAAAACTACAGTTTAATGAAACTGCAAACTACCGAACTATGAATCACCGAAAGTCAGATATTAAACATCTCCACAGATACTCTATACATTTTGAAATTTAAAATGACAATTACCTTTATTGACGTTTTTGCACCACACACCCTCTGCACATTTTATATACCAACTCTGTGATCGTAGTACAGTGGGGAAAAGGTAAGTTACAGAAACGTGCCTAAAGTTCATTGTTCACTGTTTCGTCATTCAGTAGTTTGTAGTTTCTTTAAATTGCAGTTTCGGCAGAGTCATCTCTCTGATTTCAGTTTTGGTAGAGTGTAATTTTGGTCTGCAGAAGTAGACCCGATTAGATATATCTAACTATATCTATATTTATATCTATATCTATGTATCTGTCTATCTCTCTCTCTCTCTGTCTACATACTCAGAGGTTTATATAGTGACTAGAAAGTAACATTTTAATAACTGAGACTGCTGTGCATAAAATGGTTAACTTGTGAATATATAAACTGGTGCAAAAATAAAATAAACCTATGAGCAATAGCATGTATAAATTGATTAATTTAACAGTATTGATAACTATAATATAATTGATTTATTACATAATTTTAAATCCGTTCTTCTGGTAATAATGACACATACCTGTTATTCCAATTCCATAATACTGAAAACAACCCCCCACAGACAGACATATAGACAGACAGACAGACAGACAGACACACAAACATGCACGCATGCACGCACACACACACACGCACACATGCACACACACACACACACACACACACACACACACACACACACACACACACACACACACACACACACACACACACACACACACACACCATGTTCCATATACGGGGACAGCTGGATGGGGAACAGGAATTTCATCCCTGACTTGGCACCTATGTCTCTAATGGTCACAGGCAACTTGTAGACAGGTTATCTCACAGGATCCTGCTTGTAAATGTTTCTCCCAAGACCCTGCTTACACTTATCAAGGGTACCAGAATTTGTCAGAGATTTGGGATGCATGGCTAGGCTTAAAAAGGCCTTTGCCATTGTTAGCCTAGTAAACACCTATGAACCTATGGTACTATAGGAAAAGTGAACTAAACTGAGGTAAATATAAATATTTTTCACTGAAAATGTAAAATGTGTAAAGTGGAATAAGAATCATGCCTTTTTTGTGAAGTGCATTCTGTCTTTGTAAATGATTTTGAACACACATAAATAGCAAAGCTCATTCTTTTTCCATAAACCAGTTACTTCTTTTAAAGGGTATTTTATAGGTTCATAGGTTCATACTAGGCTATCTGCCCTAGGGCATTTATAAGCCTAGCCAGAGTGTGTTTGGCTTTCGCCACCCATTTTAAATTAATTTTGCTATGCTCTTTTTCGAGGTTAGTATACTGTGCCTCTGTCTAACAGTGACACAGAAGTGATACCAGAAGTTTACCCAACCTACGATCTCCCATCCACTCATCAAGATTCCTCTTGAAGAGAGTCATTGAGGGACTCTGCCTAACCTGGACTGGGATTTTATTCCAGAGTGAAGGGAGCTTCTGGGTTATGAATCTGTCCCTCCAGCATGTCCTATTTATTTCAGTGCTGAGGTTCAGGTCTCTAGAGTGTGTAGCTCGATGGGATTTGGATTTTCTGAGGTGCAGCATGTACATTAATTTCGGGTTGGACATGGCTTTATACGTCAGGCACAGATCACCTCTGAGCAGGCGGTATGCCACTGAGTAGAGCTGGAGTTTCTTTAACCGGGCAGCATATGGCATCTGTTTGAGCCCTTTGATCCTCTTGGTGAGGTACTTTTGGGGTCTTTCCAGTTGCTGCAGGTGTCTGGTAAGGTACATCCCAAAAGGGGCATTGTACTCAATTATGGGCCTGATGAGGGATGAGTAAAAAGGCATGATGACCTTCCCTGATCTAGATGTGAATCCCTTCATGATTAGGTCGGCTATATAAAATGTTTTTCTAACCACTTTGGCCACGTGGTTGTCAAATGAGAGATTGCTATCAACTTGGGTCCCCAGGTCCCTAATTACTTCTTCTGTACTTAATGGATTACCACCTATGTGGTAATTTGTGGGCACTTTGTTTTTGCCAAACGGGATGACTATACACTTTTTGGCGTTTAGCTTGAGGCCATGGCTCTGGCACCAGTTGTCTGTTTCTATGAGGCCCTTTTGGAGGATGCTTGTGTCGGCTGGAGAGTCGATTATGGCGCCCAGTTTGCAGTCATCTGTGAACTTGGTCAGCCACAGTCCTTCCATGTTGGCCTGTACCTCCGAGAAATATATACCAAACAAGAGAGGTCCCAGGACTGAGCCTTGTGGGACGCCACTTGTAACTGGTTTGGAGTCTGACATGGCTCCAGCAATTCTAACCACGTGGGTTCTGTCCTTGAGCCAGTTTGCAACCCATCTAGTGACATAGGGTTTATATTTAAGCTGGTGAGCTTATCTATAATGCCCGAGTGGGGTATTGTATCGAAGGCTTTTGTGAGGTCCAGGTAGGCTGTGTAGCTGAATGACTATGTAAAATTGATATCCCCTGCCCTCGGCCATTGCTGTACTAAGGCTGTTTGTATGCCCGCCGCTCACTCGGGTTTCAGTCTTAATTTTGGGCCTCCCCCCATCCTGCTTTAAAGTGACCAGGCTAACGGAACCCCAAAGGAAGAAAGTCAGGGACTCTCTAACAAAATCTGCTTCACCTGCATCTCATTCGAGGTCCAGTCTTAATTTTGTTCTTCCCCCCATCTTGCATTAAAGTGACCAGGCTAATGGTACCCCAAAGGAAGAAAGTCAGGGACTCTCTAACAGAATCTGCTCCACCTGCATGTATGTGACTGAGTTTTATGTACATGAGCTGTTTTTTTTTTTTTTTTTTTTTTTATTAGCAATTTGCGGTGTGCACACTAGCAGCCCACAGCGGTATTTTCTCCCTTACTGTCCTCCCTGTTTTTGCCATCCCCTTCCCCATTTCAGGTAGCTCTATCTTCGTCTATAGTTCACAAGAAAGCCACTAGGTGGTGCTACATACCCACCCATTTTGTTTCCCTTACTTCTGTTAAAATCGTGTTTCCTTCCCCTGCCACCCTAGGAAATTGAAATAGTTTTTCAGTGCCTTTTATCTCCATATCACTGTATCGACCTGCTAAAGCCTAGCAGAGCTGAAATAAATTTAATTCTTGTGTTAAGCTTTCCTCCTAGTTTGCCAGCAGATCTGGTGCCCAATAGGGAACTTGCTACTGATTGTTTTTCAGACCTCTCTGTACGCCTTCTCTTGGTTCTCCTGGCTCTACCCGCTCCGTTCCTCTACCCTGCACCCAAATCTCACCCACCCCCGGTATTTCTACTCTTATAGATAAAAAAACACATCTACCCTCTCTAACACCTTATCAAAAAACACCACCCAAAACTAATTATCTAATCTGCCTCTCCCCAGAACGCTAATCCTATCCCGTCCTTTCTAAATCTAACCTCATTTCAGCATAACTCACCTAATAAGTACTCTATTACTAGCTTATTCCTATTCAAATATCCTAAACAAACACTATGAACATCAAACCTGTCTTACTACTAACCCAAATACTACACCTCACCACTTTAGCATATCTAAACTATCTAACCCAACCTCTCGATGCTAGTCACTTCCCCCATTTCACACAACTATTTCATCCTCCACCACAAAATCCACTCACTCCTTTACCCATATATCCCCCAGTCTTCACTTCCTCAATAATAGTGTACTCTTCTCCTACAAACTCATAGCTAACCCTGATAAGATTACTTCCATCCTTACTAGCACAACCCCTTTAAAACTAGCAACACATAAACCAAACCGTAAGCAATCTATATACCTCTTCTTACTTTTTCGTAAACTTATCTCTATCCTTCTCTCTGGGGACATTAACCCAAACCCTGGCCCATCTCCCCCCACGTGACTCAACCCCCTCTCATCACTCACCTCATTCTACTAGCAAATCACTTTATTTCACAGCCCTGAATGCTCACAGCATTTGTAATAAAATCCCTAATCTCCATGCATGGCTCCACCACAATCAACCAGATATCTTGTCCGTCTCCGAAACCTGGCTTAAACCCCATATAAATGACTCTGAATTAATACCACCCAACTACTGTATAATTAGAAAAGACCAGACCCACAAAAAAGGGGGGTCACTCTCCTTTACTCATCATCCTTCTTAGCTACTCCCTATACCAAACCTATTCCCCAATTTGCTAATGCAGATCTAATTCCAGCCCTACTTCAGGTAAACAAGCATAAACATATTTGCTTAGTCTCCCTCTATATCCCACCTGGAGATAATATCTCAATCATCTAGTCTCTCCTGTTTCTCCAACAACATCAGCAATGAGACTATAATTCTGGGTGATGTTAACATCATTTCATAGGTTCATAGGTTTATAGGTTAGTTCTAGGTTAACTGCCCTTGCGAGCCATTTTTTTTAAGCCTAGCCAATTATCCCTTGTGAGATTCAAACCCTGCACCTTGTGTTTGTAAGGCAAACACCTTAACCATTAGGCCACCCTCCCAACCCCTTGGGCCACTATTCAATCTCCCACAAACTCCATAAACATAAATCTATATAACTTCTCTCAGAAAACATCAATTCAACTACCAGACCTTCTAAGGACCTCTCCACTGGAAGCATCCTAGACTGGATCCTAGTTTCCCCCACCCTCACTATATCTCAGATAGTGGTATCCTTCCTGACCCACTTGGGGACCACTCTCTCACTTTTGCCCACTGCTTTATCTCCTCCTTACAGCTAACTCATTCCTATATCTCCACTCGGTCCCTAAAAAAACTTTAACCCTAACACATTTTCTGACTCACTAAAACAAATAAACAGGAACCCACTAAAAACACTTCCCTTAGACAATGCAGTTTCTTATTTCAATACGACTTTCTTAAACTTACTTAACTCCTTTGCCCCCCTAAAAACAAAATGCATCAAAAATACCCTCTCCCTTGGTTAAGCAAAAATACCTTAGTTTGCATGCGACTCTGAGACAAAGCTTGGAAAAGCTACAATAAACAACAAAACAACCACCACCCATAATGAATATAAAACCCTTTGTAATAAAGTAAAAAAACTTATATCTGACTGCAAAGCCTATTTTTCCAAACTTCAATCCAACCACATCTCTAACCCAAATAAATTCTGGGATGGAATCTCTTCTTTTCTCAACCCAGGCAGAAAAGAAAACCCCTGCCCTGAACCAAATGCCTCTGACCTAGATCTAGCTACCCAATTCAACCACTTATTTACCGATTCCATAGCCAAACTCACATCATCCTTCAATAAAAACCCCACTTCCTCACCCTTACCTCCACCCACCCCTTCCTCCCCTTCTATCCTTAGCTCCCAAACTCATCCCTTCTCTATGAACCCAATCCCCATCTTCCCTATAAAAAACTCCTCAAAAATTTGAAACCTTGTCCTAATGACCCTGATGAAATACCTTCCTACTTCCTAAAAGTAGCCACTGAAGCCATTGCCTTGCCCATCTGCATTCTAATTAATCGATCAATTACAGAATGCCATGTTCCCCAACTCTGGAAAAAGGGCTTTATTATCCCACTATACAAAGGGGGCAAAAACAACAGTATCTCTAACTTTTGACCTATTGCCATCTTATCCCCTATTTCTAAACTTCTCGAAAAATGCATCCATCTACAACTTTTACCAAATCTTATAAATAACCATCTTCTAACTCCCACACAACATGGACTCAGGCCCAGTCATAGTACTACCACCGCTCTCCCTCCTTCCTAGAAACTGTCAACAAGGCTCGCAACTCTGGTCACATTGTATCCACCCTCCTGCTAGACCTCTCAAAGGCCTTTGCCACCATTTCTCACAATCTTCTCCCTATTAAACTCTCTAAACTAAACCTATCCCTTTCCTCTATCAACTGGTTTTCCAGCTATTTCATGGATAGGCAACAAACAGTAAAGTGGAAGAAAGCTACCTCACCTTTCCTCGACTCTCCCTCAGGGGTGCCCCAGGGTTCAATTATAGTACCCCTTCTCTTTAACATATTCATAAACGACTTTTACCAGGCCATCCCTAATATTAAGCTCATCCAATATGCAGACAATTCAACAATAATCTGCTCTGCTGTCGCTATCCCTGCCCTACAAAAATTAACCCAAAAGCCTTCTCTAGCAGAGGACAATGGATGCTAGACAACCACCTAGCACTTAATGCAACCAAAACCACACTCATGATATTTACCCCATCCAAAACCACCACCCTAGACATTACCTCCTTCGCTGTCACTAGTCAAAACAACACTCCCCTCGAAATAGTATCCAGTGCAAAACTACTAGGAATTATCATTAATGATCAGCTAAAATTTGACACCCACCTACAAGTAAATATAAAAAAAAAACTCACAAGAAACTAGGCATGGCTTACTGCCACAATCTTTTATGTCTCCCTCCACCAGGCTCACACTCTCTAACACATACCTAATCCCATCCCTCTTCTATGGTGCCACAATCCTTACTAACCTACAATCCTCCCTCAAAACAAAACTCTCCTCTTGTTACAACAAAATATCTAAATTTGCAATAAGCCACAGATCCTCTACCCACCACTGTACTGCCCTTCATCAACTGAATTAGCTAGAGATACTCAATTACCTCACCTATATTCAACTTATCCAATCTCACAAACTTATCTTCAGCCCCTCTATCTGCCCTCCCTTGCTTCTACCTTCAAACTACACATTCCAGATAGGCTTCTTAGATCTAACTCCCAAAACCTGATTGAACTACATAAACCAGTTCACCCAGCAGGCAAACACCTGTTATCCTTCTCCCTAACAAGACACTGGAATTCTCTTCCACCCCTCATCCATACCACTTGCCAACTCTCTTCCTTCAAAACCTTAATTCATTCACAACTAACATCCCAATGGGAATGCTCCTGCTCTCATCCCTCATAAAAAAAAGCCCTTAACTCATTTCATTTCCTACAAACCTTTACATCTGTATATAGTCTCTTGTTGCTTTATAACTGCTATAAATCAACTGCAGGAACAAACACAGTTTGTAAATACTTATATTGTCTGTTAAGAATTCTGCTTTTGATTTGCACTATATTGCTGCTTCAAATACTAACCTACTGAACTTAAGTTAATACTTTTGACTATAAAGAATCTCTGTTTTAGCATTTGTATTAATTGTTTCCTCAATTGCCAATTTACTGTAGTTCTGAAATTGTGTTTTTATAATATACCTATTTTATGTAATTTATAATGTTCTGGAGCTTTTCTCCCCAGGACTCCATTGAAAATGGGCTCCTTGCGTTCCAGTGGATCATCATTGCAAACAAACTGCAAATAAAAATAAACTAAATAAAATAAACTGTGTGCTTAGATTTGTAATTTAAATCAAGCAAGAAATAGATAATTTTGAAGTCTTGAAAATGGCATCTCTCTAAAGGAGTGTGCTAATCATATTTTTCTAATGTTACCTCATTCCAGGATCCTCTTTGGATACTATGCAGATATTGTGACTGTTCTCATTTCAAAATGCAAATGTTGAGAGTTCAGTTGGTCTTTGTCTTACTTCTGGACTGCACAGTGGACTTTTTGGGCAACTAGCTCATATCTGGAATTAATGGTCTTTGAGATGTCTGCAAGTACTAAATGCTGTGAAAAGCGGATGGTTGATAGATTACAGCAACTCCTCAGATATTGGTAGTAGAAGGACCAGATAGCTGATGGCAGAAGTTTTTTTCTAATTACCATTTGCTGATCAAACATTTTGTTTTGTACTCCTCTGTGCAACTGTGTATCTGCATGTATATTACTTTTCAATATGCTTTGCCTAATTTTAATAATTTTAAGTAAATAATCTGATTAACTCCAACAGCTTGTCATTGTTGGTTTATTTATTAATATAAATGTATGTGCATAGAATTGGTGCATCATTAACTGTTGTTTTCCAACTTTCAAAAAGTGAGTGTTTTTGGTCATAGTTACCAAATAATTATATTATTGGTTTGAAGCAGTGTGTGTGTGTGTGTGTGTGTGTGTGTGTGTGTGTGTGTGAGTGTGTGTGTGTGTGTGTAATGCAGGATTATAATAGGGGCAATATGGGCAGCCACCAGGACCCACTAATTCTGTACAGAAGTAGCAGTAAACACCAGGACATTGAGCGACTAACTGAAGGGACCTGTGTCAATTTAAAATAATTCTGTTATGTTTAGCAAATTCATGTGCTGAATGTAGCAGTCAATAATTTTACATATTTTTATAAAAGTGAAAAACAGCATTTAAATTCCTCTACAAGTATCAGTTTATACTCCAAAGGTGAAATAATGTTTGTGACTGCTCAGTATGTGCTGGTTCACAACACTTGTATAATACCAAGCTTTTACAGCCTCTCACATGTTGCAGATTCAGGCATAATTGTTTTCAGTGGTAGTTAAACATTATTTACTAAAAATGCATGTATCATTATTTAATTGTGGAGCTAGAAGAAAGAGGTTCTAACATCATTCTTTCAATGTGAAAACAGATATGCAATGGTTAAATGCCTATTTTATCTCATACTACAATGTAAGCTGCTTGCCTGCTTAAAGTTAACTTTTAACTCAAAATAAATGTAATAATTAAAGCAGCTGGGCTCAGATTTCAGGCTCTGATTGAGTAGTTTTGTTTACAGTAGCACTGTTTTTAAACACTATTCATTTTTATACTCAATGAGGCAGAATAGCTCAGTAGGAGATTAGAATCAATAAAATATAGTCTCTGTGGTTAAGACCTAATTCACTGGATAAAATTAATTAAAATGGAAAAAAGAGCTATACTCAATGAAATTATTCCAGAGAAAAGTAATGTATGCCCTTTGCATGATAAAAATGGCTCAAAAAATGTACTTTATTATGTGTTTTTCCAGATAAACACATAGGGTTGGATTCCAAAAGAGTTGCTCTCAGTGTAAGTCTGCTCTGATTCCAAAAGACCATTGTCAGTTTAAGTGACTTACTTTGGTGTAAGGCCAACTATAAACAGGCTTACTACGGGGGCTAGATTCCAAAACCCTGCTCTCAGAGTAAGTGGTCACTTACACTGAGAGCAAGTCTTTTGGAATTAAGGCCATACTATTTTTTTTTGCTATAACCTGGGAAGCAGGACTGATAATAATATATAGAAACATAACAAAATAAAAACTGTAGCACACTTCTGTTGGTCAGTTGCTCTACATTCCATGTTTGCTTTTGTCTGGTGTTTCCTGTTTTATCCCATAGATTTTACTAATTTCTTGGAATAAGCTGCTCAAACCATGTAAAAGGCTCTGCTAGCTTGGCTCTGCTCCTTCACAAATGGGGCATCCCCAGACAATGTTTATATTAGGTCAGAGGACACCCAGTACAGACTTGACAGAATCATTTGGGAAATGTGGTAGCCATTTACAATAACAAAGTGCACAAAGGAGATAAGCCTGGTTGAGACAAGTAATCAACACTGTTTTCCACCTTTGCACAAGTGCTTACACAAGGATGATATTTACACCGTTCTGAAGTTTTCACACTTTAGTTCAGTCCCAGTCATCAGATAGTGCAAAGCTGATTTGAAATACATACTTCACTGTTGAAAATAGTGGGGCACATTTCAAAGAAAGGTGATACTGATACCCAAAGAATAGTGGTGAATTATATAGAATAGGGGTGATTCAGGTGACTGGCCAGGATCCACAGCTCAATGCCCGGTATTTTCCTGGTTTTGCGCACCAGGCACCGCCAGTTAGCTAGGGTAAAAGTATTCTCTGCTCCACAAAGTCTCCTCTTCAATTTTTCCCTTGGAACTAGACAAACTTTCAACTTAAGCACTCAAGCCATTCATTTCTCAGCCCGCCACTTGCTCAAAACTTATAGCAAGCACTTATAAACCCTAACACTAGACCCTCCTGTACTGTACAGAAGGACAAGGCTCTCGATTCGACCTTACCAGCCATCCAGTAAAACAGTTTACTGTACCTATCCAGGCATGTCCAAAGGGCAGTTTCAGGTGTACTCTCCAGTCCAACTGGTGAATCTGGGCATTTTGAGGCAATGTTACAACTGCCTCATGTACACAGACAACCCCGTTCTCCTACCACCAAACACTAATACATGCGAGAGATGCAGTTATACAGCCAAACTAGAGGCTAAGCTCTCTCAACCCAATACTGGATCAGACAGTCAAGAGGAGAAGGAAAACACTTGCATCACACCACCAGTCTTACACAGACCCATTAAACCAGCCCCTGCAAAAAACACACATAAATACATCCAAAAGTAAAAACATTCCCCACAGAGTGAACGCTCATAGCACACACAATCCTGATAATCCTATAAGCCAAAAGACACAGTGCAAGAGCGAAGCAAAGCTGCAGGCAACATATAACATTCGAGTATCCAAATCAGTTCAATCAGGCATCTGCATTCAGCATGCAATATGCAGTGTAAACCAGCACCAGCAGAAAGATGCATAAACTCATGAAATAAGTTTATTGGCCAGAATGAACATGGTAAGCGCTTTCACCTAGAAGGCTTCATTAGACACATAAATACATGAAAACATACTCGGAGGCGCTAAATAAAAATCTGCAAAACCGACAGAGAACTCCAAAGCAAGCATCCAAGCAACCTCCACCCCCCCCCAACACAAACCATGAAACACATACTTCATAAAACCAGTGCGCCATGTAATCACAGCCCTTAAGGCAGAATAACATACCCAACATACTAGTAATAGGTGACTCTATAGTCAGGCACACTGATGCCCCACTCACTAGGCTGAATAAGGAGAAGGCTACTGTTAGCTGCCTGTCGGGTGCCAGGATCCGCCACATAACACAAGCACTCAGGTCACTTCAGAACAAGTACAAATATGACTCTGTCATTGTCCATGTTGGTGTGAATGACCTGAGCCATACCTCCCTGGACTACATAAAGAGAGACATGGAAGAGCTCTCTGATCACGTAGCCCAGGCCTGTATGACCCAGACCCTGAGTAGCATCCTGCCCTCAACAAGAATGATACCATGGTATAAAAAAAAAATTCTCGATTTCAACAATTTGCTAAGTTTCTGGTGTCATTCAAAGGGGATCCAGTGTCTGTCCATCTGGGATGACATGCTCGACAAGCCACACTGCTTCACTAGAGACAGCTTGCACCTGTCACCCTTAGGCTTTCGAATACTGGCCAAGGCTCTTACCACCCCCATAGTGCCTTTTTTAGGCAAGGCTCAAAAGACAAACCCACCGCCATAAACAGCACAAGTAACAAAAAACTGAGGGTAATGCTACTCAATGCTGGAAGTCTAAACCTCAAAATGCATGCACTCGAGGCACTCCTCAGTATGGAGAAAACTGATATATGTGCAGTAACAGAAACCTGGTTTAAGGCTCCAGAGAGCACCCCAGCACTATCAGGCTACAACTCATACCATACATTTCAGCCACAGAACCCAAACTGAAATACAAAAGGCGGGGGCATATCCACATTTATCAAAGATACCCACACCTCCAGGTTAGTGGCACAGCAGAGATCATCCATGTGCAACTAACAATGGGCAAAACTGCAATTCAAATTGTAGCTTGCTACAGATCACCCACCATTTCCCAGGACCCCCATTCCACATTTCTGGAAACACTGGGAAACATAAAGGTCCTACAAACCATCCTAATATTGGGTGATTTCAATTACCCAAACATTAACTGGGAGAACTACTCAAGTACTAACTCCCTTGCCCAACTTTTCCTAGAATGTATAAACTCAAACGCCCTGGTTCAACTGGTCAACACTCCCACCAGAGGTGACAACATATTGGGCCTGGTCATCACCAACATGGGCGACCGGTGTTCCACACCAGAGGTCAACCCCTTGCTGGTTAGATCTGTCCATAAACAATCCATGGATATTCATATTCCTCCCCCACCCCTGGACAAGAAAACCACCGTGAAAAACTTTTCAAAAGCAAACCACATTACTTAAGACTGAGGTGGAAAGTCTCAAAGCCCCCATGCTGAAGGATAACACTGTCCAAGCTGCAAAATCATTTACTAATGCATTCTATGGGCAGCTACAAGAATGCATGGATCGTGCCATCCCAAGCAAAACCAAGACTCACTCCTCCAAGAAAAGGAAACCAGTCTTGTGGACTCCTGCCATAAACAAGCTATACAATAGAAGGAGGAAACTAGTACAAAAATTAGTAAAATCCCAAGAAGGGAAGACATCTCTGATTAGTATCAGCAAGAAACTACAATCCCTCATAAAATCATCCAAGGCGAGCTTTGAAAGAAAAATTGCCAAGGACTCCAAAGATAACCACAAGGCATTCTTTAGCTATGTCAAGAATCTAAGTGGCAATGTTCAGATCTGTTCGGAGTTAGTACAGAATGGCACAAAATACACTGAACCGATCGATATCGCCAGCATCCTGGCAGACAGGTTCAGCGCAAACTTCACCCCCCCTCACCCCCAAAAGGGCCCATAACCATACCAGAAGAATGTAGAGTCCCTGAAATCACAGACACTCAGGTTAAAACAGTCCTCTCCAAAGCCAAAAGCACAGCATCAATGGGACCGGACGGTGTCCCAGGCTGCATCCTACACAAGCTCAAAGACGAACTAACCCCTCACCTAAACACACTGTTCAAACTCAGCCTCTCCACAGGCTACATACCCATAGAGTGGCGTACAGCAATAGTTATTCCACTCCACAAAGGTGGAGCCACAACAGACTTTGGGAACTATCGTCCTAAGCCTGACTAGCTTGGTCTGTAAGTCTATGTTGCACGTCATCATGGAACTCATTAATAGAGACATTGGGAACCTCCAAACACTGGACCCTACCCAGTTTGGCTTTGTTAAGGGCAGATCATGCCTCCTAAACCTGATGGACTTCTTTGAGACAGTTACCAAGGCTATAGACGAGGGAAAGGTGGTACACACAGTCTACCTAGACCTTGCTAAGACCTTCAACACCATGCCCCATTCTGGTATTATAGACAAGCTCACCAGCCTGAACATAAACCCCTACATCACAAGATGGGTTGCCAACTGGCTCACAGACAGAACCCACATGGTGAGAGTTGTGGGAGCTAGGTCTGACTCTAAACCGGTTACAAGTGGCATTCCCCAGGGCTCAGTCCTAGGACCCCTCCTGTTCGGCATATACTTTTCAGAGGTACAGGCAAGCACAAGAGGACTATGGCTGACCAAGTTCACAGATGACTGCAAACTAGGGGCTATAACTGACTCTCCGGCTGACACAGACATCCTCCAAGAGGGTCTCACTCAGATGAATACCTGGTGTCAAAATCATGGCCTCAAGCTAAATGCTAAAAAATGCATAGTCATCCCCTTTGGAAAAAAACAAAGTACCCACAAACTACCGCATAGGTGGTAGTCTCCTAAATACAGAAGACTTAATAAGGGATCTGGGGACCCAAGTAGATAGTAACTCACCTTTGATAATCACATTGCTAAAGTGGTTAGAAAATCCTTCTATATGGCCGACCTAATCACAAAAGGGTTCTCATCCAGATCAAAAGAGGTCACTGTGCCCCTCTACTCATCACTCATCAGACCCATCATAGAGTACAATGCCCCATTTGGGATGTACCTTACAAGACACCTGCAACAGCTGGAAAGACCACAGAAGTACCTCACCAAGAGGATCACTGGCCTCAAACAGATGCCCTATGCAGCTCGACTGAAGAAACTCCTACTCAGAGGTGATCTCTGCCTGACATACAAGGCCATGTCCAACCCAGAATTGATGGACATGCTCCACCTAAAGAAAACCTTATCCCCATCGAGCCACATGCTCTAGGGATCTAAACCTCACCACAACAATAAATAGGAAGTGCTGGAGGGATAGATTCCTGCCCCAGAGACTTCCCATGCTTTGGAACAACATCCCAATCTACATTAGGCAGAGCTCCTTACTAACACTCTTCAAAAGAAACCTTGATGAGTGGATGGGAAACAGAAAGTTTACCTTGGGGATTTCTTCAATGGCTCTGCTGGACAGAGGCACAGGGAACTAATCTAAGGGGGTGGCCAAAGCCAACATATTCTGGCTAGGCTTATAAATGCCTTTGGGCAGATAGCCTAGTACCAACCTATGAACCTATGTGGGTCCACGCCTAGACCGTAAAATAATTTTATTTTAAAATGTTTTGTTATGTTCAACACTGCTAACTCATTTTAGCTAGCATGTGTGCTGAATATAACAATTGTTTGGAAAACATATGTTTATTTTTAGCTTTAATGACGCTGATCTTGCAACTGTACCATTTTCTTCATCTATTTTCTGAGTTGGAGCCTTTAAGATCCCTTTCACGAATTTCCAATTTTGTCGTAATTTTCTCAGTTGAACTGAATGGGTGTAGTTATTGTAAGTGTATTCTGGTTGTAGAATGCATTAAAGCTGTTTGGTTTTGATGTTCATGCTTGTCGGCTGGGGTTAGGAATGATCTGTCTATGCAATTTTAGCGCAGCTGCATGATCGCTGCCAAACTTAACTGTGGCCAATGAAGCTTCCATTATTTCTGAGTGTGCAATTTCTGCTCAGGGTAGTGGAAAGCAGACCACATATAGAATATTTCTTATTCTGTTGCTATTACATCAGAAGTAAAAAAAATATATATATTCCATGAGGTAAGGTAATATTTCTGTTACGTCATATGGTACAAGCCTTGAAGACCATGATAAAGGCAGAATGCTGTCATGTAACCCAGAAAGGAGATGTAATGAATTCTTTGGTGATAACATCCTTAAGTGTATTTTATACCTAGGCACCTTATTAAGAGTTCCCTGATTTTTTCTGTTATGAGCTGTAGTAGGTTAACTGGCATATCACCTCATACAGAGTTAGCAAATGCAGTGCGTCAGGGGCTATATCAGAAGTAAAGGTCTTTAGCGGATTTATGTCAGATTATCTAGTTTTCGAAAACTATATGTTCGACTTTCCAAAAACTTGAACCACTTGTATGGAGATTGTGGTATAGTGGGAATCAGGGAATTTACTCTTTTCCCATTGTAGTGTGAGCTCAAAGTTGGTATATATAATTTGCAGGGAGTGTGGAGGGTGCAGGGGGGGGGGCTTGTTCCCCCCCCTGCAAAACCACAGATTGTTGTTTTTTTTTTTTTTTGAGTTTTCAGAAAGTTGAACATATGCTCTCAACCATATAAAGTTCAAGTTTCCAAAAACTCGATAATCTGACATAAACCCATTTTTATTGAATTTAAAAAGTTGTTTTCTGTAATCAGTGTTAGTAGAACATTGATTTTATTTGGGTGATGACAATGTACTAGGATTTCTCCATCATTATGTAACTCTCAGTATTTTAAGCTTGTATTTTTGATTAGTATCTCACAATCCTACTGGCAACTGAAGCAGTTTAATGCTATTGAGTATGCAAATTGTATTTTAATTATGTATCCATTTTTGAGCAAATATGCACACTTTTCAAGAATATTTGTATTTTTGCAGACTTTAGATGTCTGCAGATTGAGAAGTATGGTTAAATGATAGAAACCATGATAATTTACATCTGTATGTGTAGGCATGGTACCTATCCTTTATGATTTTAATCATGCCCAGCATGGGCCAGTGAACTTGTTCATCCTGGGGCACTTAATTAATTGTTTCATTTATTTATTTACTTTTTGGTCCCCTCAGACCTGATGTTTACCAGACAGGCCTCCAATACCCAATGTCCATGATGGGTCTACCAACTACTCTCCAGTCCCCACAGACTTACTCTGTTGGGTCCAGTCATGGATCTTGAGGGTATCATGGAGGCTAAGTTCATCTATGCTTCCATCTTATGGAGAATTTTTTAATGATCCACCAACTCCCTTTTCCTGCCCCCCCCCCCCATGCTCATCGATTACGTCCGAGGGCAACTCCCCTTGTTAGACCACATCTCCACTTAGGGTGTGTATCGAGTGCCCTCCCACTTTGGATGGGCATGCCCATCTCTTCCCTGCCACTCTGTCAGTCACACAAGCCACTAATTGAACCTGGTTCAGCTGGGACATAGTTAGGGCTTTATCCCTCTATGACACAGGGGTGGCTTAATTTATTTATTTATTAAGTAAATAAATTCATCCATCCTCAACCCCTTTTCCCATTTTTGCACATGGGATCGGGGTGTCACTTCAGCAGTGACAATCATCTTGAGTCAAGGTTTACACCACTGGGTGGCTAGCCATTCGTACCACACACTGGCACCTATGGCCAATTTAGAGTGTCCAATCCACCTACTGCATGTCTTTGGAATGTGGGAGGAAACTGAAGCACCAGGAGGAAACCTACATGACCACAGGGAGGACATACAGACTCTGCACAAAGGCACCCCAGCTAAGAATCAAACCGGGGAACATCTTGCTGTGAGGTGACAATGCTAACCGCTTTACCACTGAGGCCACCCTATTTACTGAATAAATAAATGTTTTTATACTTAAAAAAATAAGTACATAATCCATGGCAACCCTAGGAAAAGCTTTTCATCTCTTTGTTTGTTAATTCTTATGATTCATTATGACAGCAATGAGTAGAAAGCCCATGAGTATTAAATGGTATAGTGGATAATTATGGACTGCTACTTCAAAAGAGTGGGTCATTGTATTATGAGGTAAGTACATTTTTTTATCCTGGCAGGCAATCAGATATATCAGCAATGGGGTATTGAGGATTGCAGTCATGAAAGGGTATTGGCTGTGGATGAAAGCAGATTGTTATCTAGTCTGGCTTTAAGAATAGTGTGCATTTGTGTAAAATAAGTTGGCATATTTACTGCCTGGCTAGGCAAAATGTTCTTGAGTTTGCTTTATATTTTCCATGTGTGCATTATAGAATTTATGGTTTTCTGGGAAATCATTAAGAATTGCGTTTAATAAATATTTGGGGGTAGCTGCCTGTGGATAAAAGCAGCTTGCTTCTTATTTACTAATTTTAAAGTCGGACTTTAAGACTAGTGTGCATTTGTGTCACTGCTGTTTGTATGAAACAAAGTTTAAACTGTCCCTTATTTCACAGGCTATCACTTACTTTGCCTTATATTTTGGATGTCGGCATCATAAAATGTATGGTTTTCTGTTAAATCATTGAGGACTGTAGTCACTAAATAAATGGAGCTTGGCATGTATGAAAGCAACATACCCTAATGCCATTTGCTCAGTTTAAAGTCTGTTTTTTTATAAGACTAGTGTACATCTGTATGAAATAAGTTGAAATATTTATTCTATGGCAGTTGTTTGTATGAAACAAAGATTAAACTACCCATTATTTCACAGAATGCTCCTGGTGTTGCCTCATATGGTTTCTCTGCTGTTCATAGGATTTACAATCTACTGGAAAATCATTGATGATTGTAATGACAAAATAATGACATACATTTGAGTTTTCAGATTTCATAGCCTTCAGAAAATGCATGCCAATGCAGAAACTGTTATTCTAGCAACTTTCTAAGTATATAAGAACAATATTTGAAATCTGTCTGATTTTTGGCTTTTGTCTCTGTTTATGTTTTGGCTTTGCCTCTGATTCTTGTGTTAAGAGACTGAGAGGTATTATTTTTACCACTGTCAGATGAGGTGTACATGACAAGGTAACTATAACTGCTGGGTGGTCGTGGGGCATGTGTGTGGACAAAAGTAACTTACCCTCTGGTTGTATGCTCAGCAAATTGGCTTCACAGGACTAATGTGCATTTGTATGAAATAAGTTGGAATACTTGGGCTACTGTGTATTTGTGTGAAGCAAACTTGAAATACATTATTGTAGCCATAATTATTTGTTTACTGATTTCTACTACAATCAGACATCTGAGGTATATACAGTCAACAATGGGTCTACAGTTGCTGGGTACAGGGGCTTGAATGGCTGACCCTTGCTGTCATGATTAAGTTAAACAGTTGTTAGTCTAGTTTTGTAGGACTAGTATGCATTTGAGTAAAATAAGTTAGAATCATTTACTGTGATCTTTTTTATCACAATCTCACATCTGAGAGCATACACAATCAAGTATTTGTAATTGATGGTTATGGACTTCGGTGGATTATAATGACTTCAGTCTGAATGGTTATAAATCAGCAGATGAATCTGAAAGAAGGTCAGCATTTATACATGGTTCAAAAAAGTGTGGGTGGGGTGTAGGAGGGCCCATGTTTGAAAACCACCCAGGGCCCAGCATCCACCACTGTCTGTGCATAATTATCTTGGTCAGATTTCTTCTATTGGTAAGATAGCATTATAAGTCATTGAGCTAAATCTTTGGAAGACTGTAGTTACAACTCTTTTCTGCTGCTGTTCATTGTAAATTTTATTAAAGTATCGTAAATTGTGTCATAATCAAAGGTAGCAGTGTTTATAGGTTGTATTCTCTTAAGGCCAGTCACTCATAGGTTCATAGGTGTTTACTAGGCTAATGACCACAAGGGCCTTTTTAAGCCTAGCCATGCATCCCAAATCTCTGACGAGTTCTGATACCCTTGATAAGTGTAAGCATGGGCCTGGGAGATGAACCATTTACAGGTTACCTGTCTGGATCAGAGACATAGGTGCTAAACCTGGGATGAATTTCCGGTTTCCCATCCAGTTGTCCAAGTTGCACTTGAATTGGATTAGGGAGGAACTCTGCTTCACATGGATGGGGAGCCTGTTCCATAGATGGGGTAGTCTCTGGAATACATACCTACCTCTCCAGCAGGTCCTAGTTATATCACAGGCAAGGTTTAAGTCTTTAGAATGGGTAATTCTGGTACTGTTTGTTTTGTGGATATGCAGGAGGTCCATCAGAGTGGGGTCTGGCAATGCCCTGTATGTCAGGCATAGATCTCCCCTCAAAAGACTGTCGGAGACAGAATACAGGGATAGGGTCTTGAGGTGGTCTGCATAAGACACATTACTTATGCCCTGTATTCTTTTAGTGAGGAACTTCTGTGGATGTTCCAATTGTTGGATATGCCTGGTTAGGTACATACTTGCTGAAAAAACTTCTAACCACCACGACTTAAAAGCAATACAATTGATTTATTTGAAACAAACTGTAAGTGCTTTTGGGTAACAACCCTTCATCAGACATTTACTTCTAAAATAAGACATATTTTTAAACTAATGACTATCCAATCACATTAGTGTTGAATCCTTCTCATCCTGAGGGTGGGTTTTATGGGAATAACACCATTTAATCCTAGATCTCTGTTAGCATTTATAATCTACTTGGTTTTATGGTATTCCATTAAATTCACTCTATCATTCCCCCTCTTAGACAATTTGATTATTTCTAACACCACAAACTCAAAAGAATGGTCAGTGTTATTCTTACTATGTTGATACAAAGCACGGTGTTCATTACATGTGCATATAGCTGACAAATGCTGAGGAATTATATTTTTTAATTTGCAATTGGTCTTATCTATGCAGAATGAGCAACAGTTTTTACATTGAGCCATATAAATCACATCTGCTGTATGAGAGTCAGCATAAACACCTAAGCGATATTCTTTTCTTGTATTTGGATGTATAAACAGATTGCTCTTTTTAATAAATTGACATGTCTTGCAATGCCTGCAAGGAAATGTGCCCTGGCTCTTTATATGGGCTCCTTCATTTTTGTTGTTCAGTCACTCCTTGCATAACAGGTCTTTTAAATTTTTATTCAGTTTAAAGCAGAATAAAGGATGGGATGTTATGATGTTTTTATATGAATTTGAGTGAATTTAATAGAATACCATGAAACCAAGTGCATTATACATTTAAATGTTGACAGCGAACCAGGATTAAATGGTGTTATCCCCATAAAACCTGTCCTCAGGATGAGGAGGGTTCAACACTAATGTGATTGAATAGTCATTAGTTTAAAAATGTGTCTTATTTTAGAAATAAATGTCTGATGAAGGGTTGTTACCTAAAAGCTCTCACACTTTGTTTCAAATAAATCAATTTTATTGCTGGTTCGAAGTTTTTTCTGCAAGTATTTCTTATTTTTCGAACCTCGTACCTTTGGTGCGGAGTTTACAGTTCTTACTTGGTTAGGTACATACCAAAGGGGGCATTGTACTCAATGATAGTTCTGATGAATGCTGAATACAGTGGAATAATGACTTCCTTGGACTTAGATGCCATGCCTTTGTTTATAAGTTGAGAAACAAAGAATAATTTCTTCACCACTGTAGACACCTGATGATCAAAGGCTAGATTACTTTCTTTGTGTGTCACTAAGTCCCTGACTCCTTGAATACTAGTCCTGTTAGTCATATAGACCATGAGACTATACCCATGGATGTCGCATATTACTTGGTAGTAATGGGTGGAATTGTAAGCCCACCTGTGATATATGAATTGATTTACAATGGAGCAGATTGTGTAGACTGGTCTTATGTAGTCTGCAAAACAAGTTTGTCATTAAAAAGTGTCTGCATCCTTGCAGTCACAAGGTGAAAATACAGTATACATTGCATAGTTTTTAGGCAAAGTGAATTAGGAAACAGACAAAATGAACTCTGTACAGTATGGAGAAGAGTTGATGTCACAGCTGACTGCATATTGCAAATTAAAGGGACTCTGCATGATCAAGGATAAGGATGTTAGCTGCCTTGGGAGCAGTTGAAACTTAATATCCACTTTCAATTGCGTCTATATCACATAATCAAAGCTTCAAAACATTGAATCTGATATGGTCGAGACCATATCATTGATGTTTTGAAACTTCGAGTATGTAAAAAAAAACAATAAACAAAAAAAAAAACTTACCTAAATGTTTCAAGCAGGTAGGCAAGCCCCTCTACACCCACCACGTGAGGGGCTGTGCCCCCCGCTACTTAAATATACCAACTCTGAGATCGCACTACAGTGCAGTAAAGGATAATCTACCCTTATGGAGATTTTCGTTAAAATGTTCGATGTGTTAAAACTTTAATGATATGGTGCCGACCATATCAGTTTCGAAGTGTTGAAACTTAGATGAAGCAATATATAGCCTTTCAATTAAGTGACTAGAAAAGCAACCAAAACATTCATGGTACAAAGACATATCTTTCAACTATAAAGAATTTCACAGAATGTCCAGATTTTTTGTTTCATATTTTTGGTCTCCTTCTCATAAAAATATGTGTTTTTTTGGCAAATCATTGAGGATTAAAGCCACTAAATAATGACAGACACTTGAGTTTTAATGCAAAATCCATTATTCTATCAACTTTTTTTAAAGTTTATAAGCAATATTTAAAAATCTAACCTGCTTTTGGGCCTTTGCCACCCCCTTATTTTCGGCTTTGTTGATAATTCTTGCACTAAGATTGAAAGGTAAGCGGGTCTATAATGCAAAAATTATTTTTATGTTTTTTAACTGAAAAAAATCACGAAGCTGTTTACCTTCAAGACATTTTCTTCTGTTTTTCTAAAGTTTGTTATTACATCATAGTCCAGAAAAAAATATAACACCACATATTCTTGATAGCCTAAACAATGAACCAACTTATATCTCTCAATATCAATATTTCAGCCATCTTATTTGAACCTACTTCTATAAAAGAAACAGATTTGGCTTTGAAATCTTTCATCTACTTTTCCCATACAGACTTTCATAAGTCCTTATACTGTTGAAGCATTCCCTTATCTGCTTAGTACCTGCAATATTTATTTCCTCTTCTCTGAAAAGTGTTTATAGATTCATAGGCACCTACCTAGGCATGCAGTCCAAGAGACCATTGAAGAGCCTAGCCCAAATTCCCAATTGACCCAAAGCACTGTGGTTAACTGACATGCTCAAGGCCAGACAGCAGGCAAACAAAGGCTTAGAGAATCAAACTTTGTGCCACAGGAAGTAGCTTGTTAATAGCTCATGACCTTAATCCTCTGTTGCTATCCTCCTCTGTAAATAAAATTCTCCTAACTCAAATCATTTTACTATTCCTCATCACTTTGCTAGCCTTTATCACCAATTATCAAATCTACCTCCTTCAAATACTTAGGACTTCAACCAATCCTCACAAAAAATATCAAGATCTACCCAGCCTGCCTTTCTCCATAACACTCTGTCTCTATAAACAAACCATATCTGATTTATTTATCTATAAATATCTCAAAACCAAGTATCCAAATTCACTATCAAATACCAAACCAAGACCAAAATATAACTGGTCACACTCTTTCCTCAGCAAAATATCAATTCAAAAAATTAGTGGAGATATTCACCCCAACCCAGGTCCCACTCTTCATAAAACCATCACTTCGAACTCCAAACTAAACCAGTCACCTAATACCTCTCAGCAAAAACAGAACCCATACTAACCTTACTAAATATAAACCTAAGAAGTATGCGCAATGAAATCCATGACATAAATGACTACCTTGTCACATACACTCCTGGTGTGGTCATAGCTACTGAATCCTGGTTAAAAAAAGAAATGAAGGATAATGAAATCACCCCCTCCTCCCGCCTGATACAATATATTCAGGGATGACAGACAAAACAGGCATGCAAGTGGTGTAGCAGTCATCTATAAACGTTCCTTAACCATCACCTTATTTCCACAGGAAATACCCACATTTAACAATGCTGAACTACTAACAACACTCCTAAAAAGCAACAACAGGAAAACTATATGTTCAACAGCAATTTATATACCACCAGGGAATAACATTGATACTGCTAAAAACATCCTCTATGGGATATCCCAAGAAATTATCCATGAAAATATAATTCTTGGAGACTTACAAATATATATTGGCAACTCATAAATTCCACTACCCCCACTGAATCCATAAACTTGTTCAGCTTCAGACAATTAATATCCACACCTACTAGACTCAATAAAACTTCAGGAAGACACCCAACATTAGACTGGATTCTTACAAACAAACCAGGCAAACTGACAAAAGTAGGCTGCCTCTCAGATAGCATAAGTAACCACACAGCCACATATCACAGCTCAACATAACCTAGATAAACACATTATCTATAATCAAATATGAAATACAACCAATTTCAGCAAAGATATTTTCAGTGAAACTAAAATAGTATAACTGGAATGTACTTAGAACAATGCCACTAGATACTGCTGTAGAACACTTTAATAACATATTTTACAGACCTTAATAATCTAGCACTGGTATGTAATAAAAGAGTAAAGTCCAGCCCTGCACCATGGCTAATAAAAGAAACAAAAAAAAAATCATGACAAAAGGGATAAAGCCTGGAAAAACTGGTATAAAAATAGAACTCAAAACACCTTCCAGCATTTTGCAGACTTGGTGTTAGTGCCTTGGTAACTAGGAATGTCTATCAGTAAATACTTCAAACAGATAGCTGATCATTCAATATAATTTGACTAAGGTTAATAGTGTTGTTACTATAATTTAATATCTGCATATTATTATAATAATCTATATTAGAATAATATTATAATGAAGTCCTATACATAATAAAGGAATGACAGGACTTCATTCACAATGGATCTGCCTTTGTGTCATTTTTTCTTTGTGGTTCGGAAGAGTTATATTATTTAATAATATCTGTTTTAAGTAAGGGTTTTACCTTTATTCCAACACAGAAAGCTAACCTAGTTAAGGTTATAGCAGAGTTGAAACTATTCATTCACAAGCTTAATTTAAAGTATTTACTGAGAGACATTCCTAGTTAACAAGGCACTAACACCAAGTCTTTTACTAAGAGCACTTACAATCCCACCTTACACCAGACGTTGCAGGTGTTCTGTGAGACTTGTGAAAATAATCTTAGAAGACAAATGAGACATAAACCAAAATTTTACAATCTTAATTATGATGAGATAATGGCTTTAAAAGATCTAAGCAGCAACAATAATATTTGTGTTATGAAAGCAGATGAATGGTACTGCAGTGTTTATGGATACTACAATGTATGAATGGTCCATTCACAACTTGTTGTCTGATGATTCATGTTATGAGGAGGTCTCAGAGGAGATGGTTAAAAAGCAATTTAGTACAATAGATGTTTTATTTGACCTTCTCTGTCAGAATGAGATAAATTATGAGACATACACTTTTCTCAAATTGGATCATCCAAAGATGGCAAGCCTTTTTGGCATACTAAAGATGCACATAGATCGAACCAACCTGCCATTCAGACCTATAGTTGCTGTTGATTTTTACAAAATGGAACTAATTTCCATCTTTATAAGAAGTGCACCGAAAGGAGAAGCAGTCCAACTATCCAAAAGTTTTTATTCGCAAACAAGTAAAAAATTTTTTACTTGTTTGCGAATAAAAACTTTTGGATAGTTGGACTGCTTCTCCTTTCGGTGCACTTCTTATTTTGTTGGTTTGGTCTTTGGAGGAGGTTGCCGTTTTGTCTTTTAATTTCCATCTTTCCTGATCATATATTGAACCCAGTAGTACAGAAGTCATTATTTTACCTTAAAGATTCCTGAAATGTATTAGAACTTCTAAGTGATTTACACAGCTTAGACAGGATAATTTCTTTGTAAGCACTGATGTGATCTCCTTATATACCTACATTAAACAAAATGAAGGATTTGAGAAGGTCAGCGAATACCTTGAAAAGTATACCTCTTTAGATGCATCTTGCATCAACCCCATTTGTAAATTATTGCATCTTGTTCTCGACAAAAATTTTTTTGAGTTTAAAGGAAAGATATACAGAAAATGTTGCCATGGGTGCCCGTGTAGTCTCAGTATTTGCCAACCTGGTGATGGCCATTTGGGAACACAAATGCAGCACTACACTTGAACACTTTTATAAAATTGTGTTCTCTAAAAGATTTATTGATGATCTGATTTTCATTTGGAGGGGTACAAGTGCTGAATGTAATTTGTTTTTGAGGACCTAAATGGTACAACTGATTTTTTGAAGTTTATCATCAGTGGCAAGGTGGGGACATTAACTTCTTTAATGTTCATTTAAAAATCAATGAAAGTGCTGGTGCGTTAGTCAGTGAAATATACAGAAAAGACATTTTATCAACAATTATTTCTACAACACCAGCTTACATCCTTTCCAAATGAAAAAGTCAGTGATCAAAGGTCAGTACATATGTCTCAGCAGGTTGACAAGCATATTTTTGTCTGAGACTGAAAAACTCAAAGTCATGTTTTTTAATAGAGGTTATTCCTCAATGCTATTGGACAACATAATCCAAGAGGTGTTGTGCTGAGAGGTGGGAAAGCCAAACCTTTACTCAGATGCATCAATGAGAAACAAGATTCACTGTGCACTAGTACATCTGCAAACACTGCTTTTGTTTGTCAGAACAGTTTCACAGGGGCATTCCCTCTCCCAATTTCTACTGATGTGGGAATTATTAGAGACATTATTTTAAACAACTGGAAAATTATCCAAGGGAACCATAAGATGGCTACTACCCTTGGGAGTAAACCATGTTTTATTTACCAAAAATCTTTAAACATTAAAGATTTGATGGAGAGGGGTAAAAATTCTGCATTGATTGTAACAGGTACACTTGGCACGTTCAAATGCAGAAAGTGTAGGCACTGCAGATACATAGCTGACTGTTGAAGTACATTCATTGAAGGTGTGGAAAGCTAGGAACAGATATGACTGTAACTCTTGCTGTGCTGTTTACATAGCCAGCTGTCAATCATGTACTAGTTTTTATATAGGAAAGTCTGTTATGAAACTTTCCAAACATATATGAGCATACTTTGGCTATTAAAAAGAGACATATAAATAACACATTTGCAAAGCATTCTCTGTCTTGTGATGGTTTTAGAAAGTTTTGTTTTTTGTATTGGCTCAAGTAAGTATGGAAGGTTTTTTGGGCATTTACAATGTGCTGCTTGAATGCCATGAGGCTAAATAGCATATAAGACTTGCAGGTGATAGACCTCCAGATCTTAATGAATACATTAATTTAAAGTGTTTTATTCTTGCACAGACGTTCTGATTTAAGGGATTTATACAGGATTTTGCATATATATATATATATATATATATATATATATATATATATATATATATATATATGTGCATGTGTGTGTGTGTGTGTGTGTGTGTGTATATATATATATATATATATATATATATATATATATGGGTGTGTATATTTATATATATATATATACACACACACACACACACACACACACACACATACATATAGTTTTATATATATATATATATATCTATATATATATATATATAGGTATATATATATATATATATATATATATATATAGATATATATATGTGTATATCTATATCTATGTATATGTATATATCTATATATATATATATATATATATATATATATATGGGTCTATGTTGAATCACTGAACTTACATTTCAACGAAAGCCACTTCGTCGACTCTACTTCTCCAAAACACTGTTCAACCAAAACTACGGACTTCTGAAAACCTTTCCTGTGAAAGGAACCACTTGGCCACTTTGAAAAAAACCTAAACGGACCAAAATTAAATTAAACCCACCCAAGTGTGGGTCTTTACCCCTCTCATGTAGGGGGCTTTGCCCACACATCCTCTTACTTAAATATACCAACTTCAAGATTGCACTACATTGAAGAAAGGACAAAGGTCACCATGGTGGCCAAGTGATTCCTTTCACAGGGGAAGGTTTTCGGCAGTCCGTGGTTTCAGCTGAATGGCATTTCGTAGAAGTGGAGTCAGCGAAGTATGTTTCGCTGAAATGTAAGTTTGGTGATTCAATGTAGACATATATATATATATATATATATATATACACATTTTTATTTACCGGTTACATTATAAAAAGCTTCACATTGTTGATTTGTTATATTTAAGCTGCAAAATGTTTTAAGCTGTTTTAGTTAATATCACTTTAAGGACTTGTGAAGCATTGTGGTTTGTGATTGGTCAATAAGATTATCTGACTTGGGGTGGATGCTTAAATGTCTTCACTGCTTTTACACTCATCTTTGTTTTTCTAATGAAGTTGTGAATGTATCAAAATAGGATGAAAGCACTAAAATCTTCATTTGTTTCCTTTACACACATTTTTGAGTAAATAAATACATAAATACATAATAAATGAATAAATAAATAGATAGATCAATAAATGCTGAGAAAGTACACTAGCCTGGCCCATAAATATCCATTATATCTGTCTTGTATATGCAGGTCTAATTTATGTTTTTATACTAACATATTTGATTATGCCTGGAAAGGGCAGATGGCTCATATAGTAGTATTCACTCTCTCAACTGTCCATTTAAACAATGAGACCATGTCATGTCTGTGCCTTATAAATAATACAATTATCTCCATGTTTGCCTTTTAATTTTCTAACCATATTAGCATTTATGTCCTGCAAAGCAGCTTCCACTGGTCTTACAACATCATCCGTGATTCTTTAAATGACCACCTGATATAACTTTGGCTTTTTATGCTCAGTAGCCTCCTAAATACTTCAGCAATATTAACAAGCTTACTATTCATTTGATGTGCAACTATATTTTTTCCATTAACCTTTCTTGCTGAGATAAATGTTATCACATCTTAAGGTGGAATCATCAACACACACACACACACACACACACACACACACACACACACACACACACACACACACACACACACACACATATTAAACTGAGCAGCTTTTGAACATTCAATTCTATATTATAACATTGAAGTCTTAAAACTTCAAATGTTATAATATCAACCCCAATTCAGTGAACGATTGAAATAGCGAAGCTGCAGAACACCGAATATTTTCCTAGGGAAAGTATTCAGTGGGCCATTTCTGTGGC